>NW_008692187.1:24346-50779 GCF_000695815.1 Acanthisitta chloris
GGTCTTTCATATAAGAAAACAAAGGCTGCACACAGAAGCAAAGCAAAAGGAGAAAAAAAAAAGATTTATTACCTTCTTCCCATTAGAAGGAGATGTGCAGCCACTGCCTGGTAAGTAGAAGCTCAGTTCATGTTGCAGTTTCTTCAGAAGACCAACACCTTAATAATGAAATCTCCTGTGGCCCTACTCTCTCCCAGCTTTTACTGCTGAGAATGTTATCATATGGTATGGAATAGCCTTTCACTCAGTTTTGGCCCAGTTATGTTCTCTCCACCTCACCTACTGGCATATGATTGTGTTTCTGTGTATGTGTGTGTGTATCCGTGTCTGTGTCTCTGTGTGTGTGTGTGATCCTATCTGAAGACATTTTAAAGTACTGGGAGGAATAATAAATATGTGGAAGGCAGATGGAGCAAGCATAAAGCTCCTGAAAACATATAAATTCAGTTATCGTAGGGCTAAGTAGCAATAGCCTTTCTACAGATAACACTTCAAGCCAAACTTCGCATTTTTAAAAAAATAAAAAGTTCTTTAACAATGCATATCACAGAATCAGTCAGGTTGGAAAGGACCACAGTGGGTCCTCTGTTCCACCCTCCCTGCTCAAGCAGGGTCATCCTAGAGCACATTGCACAAGATTCTGTCCAGATGGTGCTTGATTATCTCCAGTGAGGGAGAATCCATGACCTCTTTGAGCAATCTGTTCCAGTGCATGGTCACCTGCACAGTAAAGAAGTTCTTCCCCATATCCAAATGGAAATTCCCATGCATCAGTTTCTGGCCATTGCCTCTTTTCCTATTGCTTGGCACCACTGAGAAGAGCCTGACTCCATCCTCTTGACACCTTCCCTTCAGTTACTTACATTGATGAGGGCTCCTCTCAGATGTCTCTTAAGACTGAACAGGTCCAACTCCCTCAGCCTTTCCTAGTAAGAAAAGTGCTCTAATCCCCTATTCATCCTTATTTCTCTCCACAGGCCCCACCCCAGGAGCTCCATGCCTTTCTTGTACTGAGGAGCCCTCCTAGAGGAGGGAAACAGTTTTTCCCCCAGATTCCAAGACCTGTTTTCTTTTGAGTTCCTAAAATATGATTAATTTTTATTTTTCTTTAATCAGATGGAAATTATTACAAAAGCCTGTCCAAAGCTCCAAGCACCCTGACACAATTAATCATACAATAAATGCAATTAAATTCTCAGCAAATTAAAACCAATTTAGCAAGAATGAGATTAGCAAATCAATCAGATACCAACACTCTCTATTGATTAGGAACCAAATCAGTAGCAGTCCATAGAGACCCTGTCCCATAGATCTGCATTTTAGAATGCCTGAGAAATCATTTAATTTGGTCTCTTTTTTTATTTTCCTCCTGAGTCTATACAAAGATCTCCTCCCTCATACTATCCCCCTATTTTCTCTTCAACATGAGTAATTTGTCATCATCTTAAAATACTCCATGGTACACAGTATATGTGATTTTGTCACAAATTTAAGTTAAACTATAATTTTATCCATTTTAGAAGACAAAGAGCACCATTATTTTTGACATCATAAAAATGCATTTTACACACAGAACCAGGTTCTCCAAGCAAATTCCACATAAGTCTCCTTTAATGACAGAAAAAACCTCCACCATGCAAAAAAAAAAAAAAAAAAAGAACAAACTGGCCTTCTTTCCACATAAATGAAGTCTTTTCAATTACAAAAGCCCTCTCCAGGGATCTGTGTTAATGTTATTAATGATTGTCAATGGAGAGAGAAGATTTCTTCCAAGGTCTGAAGATTTTCTAAAATTATGCACAAAAGGGAAAACAGAGAGATCATTTTAATTAATTTCTTCTCTCATTTCTTTGGGGATAAATAACCATAACGTCTCTTTTGGTCAAGCCCATATATCCCAGCATTACATCACACATGAAAAGCCTCACTGGGTTGGTCTCTTCTCCCAGGCAACCAGCAGCAGGACAAGAGGGCACAGACTCAAGCTCTGCCAGGGGAGGGTTAGGCTGGAGATTAGGAAGAGATTTTTCCAGAGAGAGTGCTCAGGCATTGGAATGTGCTGCCCAGGGAGGTGGTGGATTCACCATCCCTGGAGGTTTTCAAGCTGAGACTGGATGTGGCACTTAGTGCCATAGTCTAATAATGACGGTAGAGTTGGACTAGATGATCTTTGAGGTCTCTTCCAACCTGGTTTATTCCATGATTCTGTGGCATCATAGGAGCTATGGGACAAGCAAGTGGTTTCCAAGGAAAGGAAATGTGAGAGAACATAGGACTATTGAAAAAATACTGTGAAACTACAATCAAAGCTGTAGAGTGCTGTAGGTACCGAGAGAAACACTTTCTAGAGCCCTTCCAGAATTAGGTAAGGACTCTAGGATAAACTGTAGGATGTTGGTATAAACTACCTGAATTATAGAAACCATTTTACCTGAGTTTACCTTCAGTGCAATCTTCTAGCACCTAAAATAAACCTGGTCCATTGTGCAAGGGACCTTCAAGAAATGTTTGTTTAGACACTGCCTAGCCTTGATGGCTTGTTGTGGGGCAAAGGCTGGTGATGCCTCAGAGCTTGCTGAGCCACAAGATGCCTCTGGCCATGGAAATCCTCTATCTGCGAGATAATGAGGCACCACTGTCCATCACCCAAATCTAACAGATAACGACCGATAATGAGGCACCATTGTCCACCAACTACACCCTCTGGCTGCCAATCCACCTGCCAGATAAAGATCAACATCCCCTCCAGCTACCTGGACCCCGAGGCACCACTGTCCAGACAATGCTCAACTCCAGGGACACTGATAAATCAGTGCCTTGACAGAGCCCTATCGAAAGGACCAGAACCCAGAGAGTGGTGGATAACTATCACCCAAGAAGAATATGCCTATGGATCATAAGAATGCTGCTGGACCCGTGGTGATGACTATCCCCATTTCTACAAGACTACAAATTGTCCAAACACTGCTGGACCTATGGTGGTGACTATTTCTCTTCTACATGACTTTGGATTGTCTGGATCCATGATGGTGAGTATCTCTGCTTTGGCATACCAAATCTTCCTTCCTCCTTTTCTGTTTCTTTCTTATTGCCCACTTCTCTCCCCTTTGTGTGATCAACAATAAAATCTCACTCCCTCACGGTATTTTGACCTTGTTTGTGTCTAAATTCACATTGGGGGAATCAAGTGAACACTCCTGAGTCTTATTGAATTGAGACACATGGTCGTGGTTTAACCCCACTAGCAGCCAAGTGGTATTGGGAAGAGATTTAGAAGGGTAACTTTGTCTCAAGGTTATTTTATCTTTAGTTTTTTCAGACTACAATGTGAGAAGCTTGACACTTCCTACATACCTCTTGAAACTATCTTAGTATTTGCCTCCTTTAGCCTTTATTTCAGCTACTTAAAACATTTTGAGTCCAAGGTTTTAGTGACTTTTACAGAATAGAATGATTAGCATTACCTCCCAATCTTGCAAGTGAATAAGAATGAAAGATGGGAGAACATCAGCTGAGATGAGTTTTGATTCCCCAAACCTTCTCCCTCTATTCCATTAGAATTCATGAGGCTGTATATTCTGGACCTTGGGATTTGTTTTCCATTTTATATATTTGTTTTCTAACTTCTATTTTAGCATTTCACTTTCAGAATCATTTTATTTCTACACCTCATCTGAGTCACCTGTGAAAGTTCCAATATAGGAACTTCCTCAGTCTCTTCCACTATTAACAGACAGACAAAGAATACAATTAACACTGTATAAGTTTTTTTGACTATTATTTATTTTATCCTGAATGTCTTAATGCCCCATAGACTTCCTGGCAGAACACTTCTGATATATTTGAATAAAGTTTTTTTATTTATGGGTCTAGTGTACAATAATTTGGGTATTAGCAGAAATGAATAATCTGACACAAGGGAGAAAGGAGGTAGCCAAGATCAAAATGAGTAAATTCTTATTAAATGCAAATGTCTGTTCTTACTAGGATTTTTCACTTTTGTAGCTTTAACACCTCTATGGAGATTAGGGATCTCCTCCAGTGTATCAAGGCATGTTTTCAAGTTACCTAAATCTTTCAAATATTCTGTATGCTAAATTTCACCTTTATGGCTTTTAAGTGCAGATCAGAGGTGGGAAACTTTTGATCCCCTTTGTGATCATATACTGGGTTCAAACTTCCCATAAATTGCTGCACAGAAGTGAATCTTAGTTGACTTCAAATAATCTGTTGCATGTACAGCTAAACTGAGAAAGAAAAAAAAGAGGACCAAGGGCATACCAATTAACTGTAGGAAGATAATGGATAACTATTTTTTTCCAAGTCCTATTGATGCAGTCAAACCAAGAGAGCTCAGTAAAGTCTTGGGCATTCTGGAAAAGCTTTTTCTAGGAAAGACAATACATCAGCTTGGAGCTCTCCTACACAGAAGCTGAGACTGAAAGAGCTATTTTTCAATTAATAAGAAAGAGCACCAGAGATCAGAAGACAGAAGCTCTAATTATTCTCTTCTATGGAGCGCTAGAAATCATAATCGAGCAAATTAAATTAGCTTTATTTGAAACAATGCAAACTAATAAACTGATACCTTTTGTCTCTGCTGGGTTCTCTCCTGACCTGCCCTATAAATCTGTGCAGTGATCACACCTCTCCAACATTAGTCCCTCCTCTCTTAAAAGATCTATTTATCTACCTGAGTTTCCACAGGGGACAAACATTAAGTATAATTGGTGTTAAGCAGAGTTTTAGGTTCCTGATCTTTTCTTTTGTTTCTGTTGTTGATCTAAGAGACTGCCTCATAAAAGCATTAAAAGAGCACATTAAAATAAGGAATACATAATTCTTAGCAGCAAATGGAATTTCTAGGACTTTTACACTCTTTTTCCCATTCCTTTTTCTTTTACCAGGAAAATCTAGGGATTTCTACACACACACCTTCCTGGTATATTTAGATCACTTTGGCAATAAGAGGGTACACTTAAAATGTCTATTGTAAAAGTCCCAGACATTGAACTTGACAGTAGAACTTATATTTATCCTTATGCTTTTAAATTCTATTAAAGCTTATTCTTCTGCCATCTATGTGTATTTTCAATATTCATTTCCAGATACTGCTGCATTTTTTTTAATTGTCAGGTGTATAAATATGTGACAATCCTTATTCTGACAGATTATTTTTTTTTCTGAAAATTCACACTGCATAAAGAATATTGCTGAGAATGCCTTGGGGAAACTATTTCTTCCTCATTACCATGCAAATATTCCTTATCCCTGAGTGAGTGAGTGAGTGGGTTACTGTGGAGAGGAGAGGAATTTCTACTCACAGATTTAATAAGTTAAGGGATTTTTGGAAGACTTTCTTGCTGCTCAAACTGATTTTGAATTTTGACAATTTCCATATTATGAAGGTGACCTCTTTTAACCACATTCCACTGCCAGAGGCTCCCTCAAAAACTGGCTAGTTTATGACATGGAAGCTTTCTGGGAGCTTTCAGGTCAGGAAAGTCTTATTCTTTGAAGAGCTGGAAATCACTGCAAAAATACTTTGTTTGAAGTACTACAGAATTTAGTGAGGTTTACTATTGTCATCGAGACTTTGCAAAAAAAAACCCCTGATGTTGAGGCTCTACCTTCATGTTTTAAAACAAGTGGCAAGTAAAAGCAGAGTTTGTTGAAGGTTGTATGTTTGGTTTAGATTCTGATCCTCTCAGACCCTTGGGAAATTAAGATTATCTATCTCAGCTCTCATTACAATTTACAGTGCTACAAAATTTTAATTAATTAAACATAAAAAGTTGCTTTGTTTTGCTTTTCTTTGAATCCACAATGTACTTTTTAATAAAACTCTTATGTAATGGATATGGATTTGGATTAAATGCTCTCTCAAACTATCATTTTACCTTAGTAAAAATGATTGTGTTCTGTTTCCACTTGTCCTTTTGCTTGATAACACACTACAAGCATTTGACTATGTGTCACATTAATATCTATACTTCTGAAATTATGTATGTATTTAAAGGTATTTATATTCTATATTCTTACCTTTTTCTTCAGAAAATGGTTTATAATAATTTTAGTATTTGAATATTTGGACTCAATATTATTCTTGATCTTTATATCCTTTCCTATCTAGACTGAAGTATTCTGAATATATTTTTGTCCTGTAATAGTATTTTTTCACTGTTTTTTGGCACCAATGTTATTTTTATGGTATAATTTTTTCTACTTTTTATTTTATTGCTATCCAGCCTCAGGTCACTCAGCATTTTAGATTCAAGGATGGTTACAGACAAACTGTCCCCAACAAGGATCCTTAATGAAGAGATATTTGCTCTTACAGGGTAATGTGCAGTACCTAGTGACAGTTTTAGAAGACAGTCACCAATAAGTCAGAAAAAAATCATCCGAGACAAATGTTTCAGATTTTGCACTTGTTTTCTTGAATAAAATGAAGTACTCTTGTAATTTATTTTCACTGCAAAGCAAACAGAAGGCCAACAAACAATGCCTGTATTAACAGGGTAACTGCAAATCCAATTCTCTCCTTCTATCTGTACTGCTTATTTACAATTAAGATGGTAGTTAAGAAACTCAGTATTAGGAACATGATTGTAGCAAATTAACTGGTTTTTCAACTGTCAGCTGCAGCTGAAGAAGCAATGACCCTGTGTTTACTATTTTTCTCTTGTTCTTTTCCTTTATCCTACAGAGATGTAAATAGTTTTATAGTACTGATGTTCCTACAGTCATAGACTGACTATAGAGTAGTTTTTAACCAAAAACCTCTTTCAAAATCTTTCATTTTCTTTGTGGAAACTAGATTTTTTTACCTAAGGAAAAGACAGCTCTCATCCTTGGAGAAAATTTGAATTTTTTATTGAGAGGTTGCATGGAGCATGTGACACTTCTGGGTCGTGCTTTTTAATTAGGACTTGGATGGATTCTATAATTCATTAACTAGATGTTGCAGTACACACTTTACTTTATGGATTTAGTATCTGGTATCTGCAAAATCTTTCAAAAGTATCTTTTATACTCTGCACCATGACTTAACAATACCACACATGAAACAAGTCAGATTAAAATTATTCATAATGTGATATTTTACATATCTGAGCAAAAGCTTTGAATAACCTTTTGTTTACTCAGCATGTTCACATTGTCAAATGATTTCTGAGAAGACTCATTTACTTGCTTCCTATGACCTTAAAGGAAAGATGTATCAAGGCATATTTATGCAATTAAAGACTTAAATTGAAAAAGGAATTGTCATTAGTAAACACATGTATAGTATTTTGGAAGACTTCCTTTTTTTCTGTAATCACAGAAATCTCCTCTAGCAACAGATTTATTTATTTTTTTTGTTCAGTTAGAAAGAAAGAATTAAGAAATGCTTTAATTACATCCAGAATTTAAACCATGTATAGTCAAAAAGTATTTCAGTGTTCTGCACAATAGTTTTTTCCATAATGTGTATATCCTTATGACAATGAGCTACTGTTAATCATTTGCTTTTACAATTGCTTCAAAGTTTATCCCTCTTTTTCTTTTTTTGCTCTACTAGCAAGTATATTTAGAGCTAGAACCGTGACAAACTTTGGGCTTAACTACATCCACAATCAGCATAAATTCAATTTATATTGAACAAGTGATATCTTTTTCTGAATTTGTTCATAGTTGTAAATATTGGCTCAGGAATAAAAGATATCATCTTTCTAGCAGGAAAGAAGCAAACATTTGAATTATCCAAACTGAAGTAATATTTGCTGAGAAGATATAATCACACAAATGAAGTGATATTTCTCCTGAGGTCTTTAATACTATGAGCCTAGACCAGCTAATCTACACTATCTGTAAAAAAAAAAAAATACAAAACCTAAAAGAACAAAACAATTTATCTTCTTTCTTAGACACAATACTTGTTACTGCTTTCCTCTATGTGTTCTAATAAAACATAAATTACTCCTATTTGTAGCAGTGTTTGTAAAACTGTTCTGTTGATTTAAAGAACACTGACTGAGATTAACATTCTGATTTTTCCTTAAAAATATATATATAGTGTATATAAACATATACATCAATATTTAAACACAAATTACTTTATTTTCTTGGCCTTTCTACTTGTTGGCACTATATACAAATACAAAGTTTATGCCTGTGGTGAGTAAGCTTTGGCTAACACCAAACTCCCACCCAGTGCTTACTCCTCTCTTCAGAGAGACAGGAGAGAAAATAGGAATCATAGATTCATAGAATCAACCAGGTTGGAAGAGACCTCCAAGATCATCAAGTCCAACCCTACTGTGGTCACTAGCCCATGGCACTAAGTGCCACATCCAGTCTCAGCTTGAAAACCTCCAGGGATGGTGAATCCACCACCTCCCTGGGCAGCACATTCCAATGCCTGAGCACTCTCTCCCGAAAAAATCTCTTCCTAAGATCCAACCTAACCCTCCCCTGGCAGAGCTTGAGTCTGTGCCCTCTTGTCCTGCTGCTGGTTGCCTGGGAGAAGAGACCAACCCCCACCTGACTCCAACCTCCTGTCAGGGAGTTGCAGAGGGTGATGAGGTCTCCCCTGAGCCTCCTCTTCTCCAGGCTGAACACCCCCAGCTCCCTCAGCCTCTCCTCATGGCACTTGTGCTCCAGTCCCTTCCCCAGCCTCGTTGCTCTGCTCTGGACCTGCTCCAGCCCCTCAATGTCCCTCCTGAGCTGAGGGCCCAGAACTGAGCACAGTACTCAAGGTTAAGAAAGCTTCTGAACTGAGGGAGTGACAAATCACCCCAGGTACTTCTTTTCCCCCTTTTATATCACTGCAAGTAACACTCAGTCCCTCCATGAGGCATCCAGTGGCACAAGAGATGCTGTGCTGAGGAGACAGCAGCTTCCCTCTGCATCTCTGTCCTTCTCACTTCCTCTGGTCCAGCACTCTCCACTGAGTTGTTGTTCCCCTTCCTCCTTTCCTCACCTTGTTTCCTCTGCTGCTTCTCACTCTTTTTCACTCCTCCACTATCTCCCTGTGGCATTTTCTGTCCTTTCCTACACACACATCCCCCAGAGTGTCCCCTCCTCAGCAGTGGGCTCAGCCATGCCCTGCAGTGGGTGGGTTGGAAGCAGCTGGAACTGACTGTGT
Organism: Acanthisitta chloris; assembly: GCF_000695815.1. Lineage (NCBI taxonomy): Eukaryota > Metazoa > Chordata > Aves > Passeriformes > Acanthisittidae > Acanthisitta > Acanthisitta chloris. Next base: position 33,477 of record NW_008692187.1, read on the forward strand.
CCAGCACATGGATTGTCCTCACTGAGATCCCCTGCAGCCCTTACTATGGCCAGAGCTGGGGGCTCCTGCACCTAGTCCAGCTGTAGGAAGAAAAACTGCTGTTACATCTGCAGTCAGCTGTCCAACACTTATCATGGATATTTCACATACAGACAAGTGCCATGACAAAGATTCACAGCCATTTGTGAATATCTTTGTGCATAATTCTCACCCCTTTTGCCTCTATCAGCTCTGAGGGAACTACCAGAGGACTTCAAGGTCACTTACATTGCATTACACTGAAATTAAAATAACCAAAAAACACAGGGTATGACTGAATCTTCAAACTTGATGGCCCATATACCTTTGGCCTGGTTCTGATAAACCTATGGGTGTCCAGATTTAGCTGAAAAGTTATAAACATCACTGTAAATATGATGCTTTTTCTTTCTGTTCCCTATTCCCATGTTTGTTTGCCTTCCATCAGTTCTTGTTTAATAATTATATTGTGCTTGAAGACTAGATTAAATCAAGTATTTTCTGTACTAAATGACAGAACAAAAGTTTTACATAGTTGCATCATAATTTAGGTGACAAGACACATGTTTTCTAAGGACAGTGCTCCAGATCAAGACATAGAGGAAGGGAAAGTCAGTACATTGTTAATGCATTTTCCACTCAACTGCCAACCCTGTGCAGGTTATGAAAGAAATAAAACTAACATAGCTGAAATTGCAAGTCAGGAATACAAGCTCAGCAGTTAGACTCATCAAACAGAAGTAAATTTGATAGAGATGCCTTTGAAGACAAGCCAGTAAAAAGTACCACGTCGTGTTTTCACAGTTCCCTGTCTGATTACAATACATCTTTAATGATTTCTATCTCTTATCGATGTGCCATGCTCACTGATTCATGCATTAACTCTGGAAACAGCACAATAAATAAATGCTTGGCATGTGTTATTCTTTTTCACTTCTCACTGGATATTGGCACCAGGAGTACAAACACCATTGTATATATTTCCCTGATGAGTGTGCTGTGGCACTCCTTGTCCTCCCTGACTTCTTATAACCATCAATTCCTCCAACTATAGGAGGCTTAAGCCTCTTGAGAGAAGCCAACATGTTTTGCTTTAGATCTTGGTTTAAAAAAAGCACAATTTGTACCATTTCCCCTTCTCTACAACATTGGCTTTTAAGTATTGCCATAGTGCCATGGGATTCATGCTCAGAATTCCTTTGAATTGCAGTTTTGTGTCTTAACACATACCTCACACACAGCTCTTCTTTGTTAGGATGGGGAGTTGTAATAGCCTGGGGATGAAATGAAAGTAGTTTTTTTGGTGGATGAAAAGTCTTGGGGTCAAACTCAGATGTGATTTAAACAAAGAGAAACTTGTGTATCCTTAGCAGAAGTTCATCTGCTTGGAAGATCCATCGTTTTTACCTCAGAAATGCTTTTTGTTTCTATATTCGTAGCTAGACAATGAAGTTTCATGCCAGGAAGTGCTGAAGTTCTGCTAAACAGACAGACAAAAAGATAAATAAACTCGAAAATAGCAGTTTAAAAAGCACCATCTGTAGTGAAGTTCAGTCATGCTTTCTGCTGCACACTACAGTAAGTTCAAGAATATTCACACCAGATCTTTTATTATCTTTGAGCTAAATTTTCCACTATACAATCAGATGAAAGGGTTGTTCTTATCCAGGTTTTCTCTGCATATTTTTTTCACTAGTGACACCTACTAAACTTAATTGTGAGGAGTTACCAAAAGTAAGAATTACTAAAGGAATGGGTCACTAGTTTGACTGATTTTAGTGAGTAAAACCTCTATGATCAACTCCATATGAAAAGTCTTTAAGGCAGCAGTGAGAAAAAAGATTTTACAGTCATTCTGGTTATTAAGTTTAAAAAAAAAGGAAAAATGTTCGTTAAAATATAGTGAATAGACAGTAACTTAACATTTGCAAAGTAAAAGCATGACTTCAGGGAGAAAAAAAAGGTGTTCTGATTCACCTGGTGAGTGTCCCAATTGCTGCTTTGTGTAATTTTAAGAATAGAAAACCAAATTAAACAATGCTCTGCCAGGTGATTAAAACACAAATTTGCCCGTGTTAGCAAAGCTAATTCTAACAACATTGTTCTTTATTTTTCATTGCAATCCAGATTAAAAAAAAAAAAGAGGGAAAGTTATTAGGACTCTTCTAACCTAGCTTAGATTTGTTTGGTTTGTTTATTGTTTGGATCTGGGTTATTGTCTCAGCTTTTCTGATATGACTTTTGAAAGCTTTTACTTGAATATTTTGTTTCTATGTCTGTTCAGGGATATATAGAAAGAAGTAAACTATATATTGCATATGCACATGATTTCAAAACTGAGATAAAACAGCATTTAAAAAAATTGCTTTCTGAAGAGACAGTTAACAAGCAAAGCTTCTCTAGGGCTTTTCTGGTGAGTTTTTTGTGTTTGTTTTTTTTAAAAATACTCTAATCATTTAAAGATGTCCCTTATAAAGTGAGAATGATTTTTACTCAGATAAAGTGCTTTTAAAAACAGAATGTTGGTGATTTAAGTGCTGGAAAATTTAAACTTCTTTCTATATGTGTTTTAAGTATTATTCTCACCTGAGCTGCAAAACAAAATCCTTCCTGTCTACCTGTTTCTCTCTATATTAGTGTTCATAAACTTAGACTCCATTATATGAAATACAACTAATAATGTAACTATAACAAAATCAACCAGTTTGTCCTTTCACCATCCCAAATTACCTTAATCTGATAAAATATTTCTACAGAGGATAGACTCTCTATAACATATTCAGTATTTTAGTAAAATACAACTGACATGTATATGAGTATATATGATTTTTGATTGACTAACCCTTTATACCAAGAAACTATTTAGTTAATCATAATGAATGTATAGAAAATTTACATTTTACTCAAAAATATCTTCAACCACTTGCTTAACAATTTACTTTCTAACATACTCCATCGATCTATCTTCTTATATTACTTCTCTGTTCAAAATATAAAGACCTTGAGGCAAGGTAACAGCCTTCACAGAAATAAAAAGCAATTGGAAAAAGGAAGACAATTAACTGTTCTTTATTCCACTGGCCCCAAAAGAATGGGCTGAATTTGCAAGGAGGTATGTTTATGTTAGATGTAAAAAACTGGTAAGAATCTATCTATTGATAAAGGTATTTAAGCTTTGCAATGCATTGTCCTGAGAGCTTTTATAATCCATATAACTGATATCTTTTAAAAAACCAGTAAAGCAAATGAGTTAGTAATACCTTGGCTATATGTGATTCTGTCCTAGGGCAGAGAATTTGCTTCTGTGATACCTCAAGTTCCTTTCCAGGTCAAATTTATGTGTTTTGTAACACTGAAAATAATGAGGGAATCATATCCACATTCCTAAGACAATGCTGGAAAACAATTAGAAGGGATCAATGTACAGTAGGACAAAGAGCAGTATCAATTACAATGTCTGGTCTTCAATTTAGTACATGCTGGCATGGATTTCTGCAGAGCCTTATCCTCCTCATTAACTTGTTACTACCTACAGTGTGACAGAGCCACATGGCTGTTGGGCTGTGATGATATCAGTAATGACAACAGAAAAGCCTTTGGGTTGTTTCTTGTAATTTGAGAAAGTTTTAGCAATAAAAAAAAAAAAAAACCCAGAAAGTTCTAGTTTGTTTTTTTCATGTCTTTTGTTAATTGTGCAATCATGCCATTATTCACTCTCCCTGAGAAGAAAAACAAGGTTGGGTTGGTGGCTTGTTATGGATTGGTTTTTTTAGACCAAGCAGATAGATTGGTTAATCAAACAATGTTTCTAATATTGCATTCTAAATGCTAAGAATCCTGGACAGTTTGAGAGTTCATCATTGCTTAAGCTGGAATTGCAGCTAGTTTGACAAAATTTATGTCTATACAAGGCTCTCTCGAGTGAGTTATACTACCACAAATCTTCATATTCTACAACATTCTGGATTTCATCACAGGATTCCAATTTGAAGCAGTAAATGTCGTTTCAAAATAGTCCAAAATTAACTGAAAGGAGCATTTCAGAAGCAAATGTGCAACAAACAGCTAGCCCATGTATCAAAATAAAGCTAATTTTAGGTTTTGTTGACATTATAGTAGACTATACAAGAGAAAAACTTGATTTTATTAACAATTCCAGAAGAAATTATTCATAAATGTCTATACCTAATAATCCCTTATTAACAATTCCAGAAGAAAGTATTCATAAATGTCTATACCTAATAATCTTAACAATCAAAACTTTTGGTGATATTTATCCAAATCTACACTAAATAAGTCAAGGATGATACTAGATGTGGTATATTGTTTGACTGAGCAGGTTCATATAACTTTTAAAAAATACATATTTCTTGTCTTAGACCTTCAGCAGAATAATAGATGTGTAACACCAAACATATTTTTAATGGTTATTTAATCATGTTCAGTCAAACTCAAAAGCTTTCACATTGCTTTAATTATAAAATTTGAGTTTGTAAGGGACTCACTTCCAAAGGAATATTTTTCAGTCTACATAAACTTTGAGTTTTTTAGTACAAAATCTAAGCAGTCTCAAAAGAAAATTGGACATATCATAGGATATACATAGTGGCAACAATTTAAAGAATTGAATGCCTTTGAAAATGTAGGCTACAATATTTTTGGGATTCAGAAAATATGTTTCTTTGAGTAGACATGTCCTTGGGATTTTCTTATAATTCAGGCCATAAAGGATAACTTGCCCTCAGAAAGTACAGACACCATGATTTCTACAGTCAAGAAAGTACAGTCAAGATGTTACAGTATTTGTGCAACAAAAACAGTTCAGAAGAATATTTGTGGCCTTCTCTTTATTTATTGGGAACTGAAGATCCTCCACGTATAGAACTTCTGCATATTTTTAAAAGAAAATCAGCTAGCTGTTGAAAGGGCTATTTAAAAAGTCGACTTCTAATTCTCACATTGATTTGGTTGTACATTAGCTGATCTGGACTTTAGTACTCAAAGTTATTCAAATTTATTTTCATAAATAATGGCATACATCTACATCTACACACCTGTTACCTGTGTATTACTCACATTGATTTGGTTGTACATTAGCTGATCTGGACTTTAGTACTCAAAGTTATTCAAATTTATTTTCATAAATAATGGCATACAAGCAGGTAGGGCAAATCATGAGAAAGGTAGGTTATTTGGGTTTGCATCTTTGAAGATATAGAGGCAATGCTTGTACTTTATTTCTGCTTTTTACTGTATTGTACATTGCTCTGAGATACACTTAGATCAAAGATCCCTCCTTTACCATCCCATAGGCACGAGCAAAATCCACACTCTGTCACTGAGGGTATGGTTTGCTGTTTTTCCTCAGAACAGGGGGAGGGTTTTGAGTGGTTCATTGAACAGTTGTTGGATCTCTACTTCTCCTATGCAGAAAGTGTCATGCCTTAACATGTTTCTCAGGCTTTCAAACCCAACCTGTGCTCCTCAGAAGAGCCACACTATTCATCTACCCTGTTTCTGCAAGCTGCTGGAGCAGCCAGTCAGCTACCTGACTTTGGTACTTTTCTTTTTAGTCCATGACAGCAGCAACCCCATCCCAGCAGACAGAGTTTCCAATATTGCTGAATGGATGAAGAGCAGGGCAGATCCCCATACAAGAAGTACATGGAAGCTCACTGAGAGAGCAAAGAGAAATGAAGTGTGTCTTAAAATTAAAATCTGACTTCTATTTACCACAGTCCAGTATTTATGGTCTCCACAAATATTATTTATTGTAAAATTGCTTTTGCACCAGGTAAGATGAAGAGAATGACCTGGGGTCTCTATGAGGTAACATTAATATTTTTATTTCCAGAGGAAGATTTTTTCCCTTTGGTTTGCCAAATCCATAGTGACAAAAATAATTCAACAGCTTTGCGAAGCAGACTTTTTTTCTTTATACAGCAATATATGCATAGGTGTTTTTATGTCTGTATCTTATGGCAATAAAATTTTCAACTTTGTAACAAATGCTTCAGTGAATTACCCAAAGTTTCAGCATGTTGTTGTTTATGATGCTGTCATAATGATTCATTACTGTCTTGGTGCCTCTGATAGAGAAATCCCCTAGAGGAGCTTCCTGACCTTCTGTCACTCTACCATTTTCTTTTTGTAAAGAGATTTATCAGAGTTCAACAATTTGAAAAGCCAGACCAATATTCAGCTTTATAATTGGTAACATTCTCACCATGCCCAAGGGTTTCCAGGTTGTTTTGCTTAGAAATATAGTAATTGATTTCTTAGTTTCTGGTGTGTAGTTCAACAGCATGAAGAAATGTAATATTCATAATTCACTTTAAGGTATGCTGAGCAAGATGTTTACATAGACCACTCTATTTTAAGATTTATCCTAGAATGCATCCCTTCTGATACTGCCACTCATGGTGTGAATAACAGTATAAAAAGATAACATTTAAATGAATTAAGCAAATAATGTAGAAAATGTGGTATTGAAGTATTAATGACCTTATTCATAAGGTAAGAAAAGGCATTTTCCTAACTGTTTGAACTAAATAAACTTAATTCTTATTCATTTATCTGAACTACAGATGAAAGGAGAACACTGTAAATGATAAATTGTTCACATTGCTAAAACAAACACATCTGTTATTATTTTTAAAGAGTGTTTTAAATGGTAATCAAATTTAGTTTTCATCAACAGAAATTTATCTACTCATCTTTTTGAGCTTACATTTTATCATGTACATAAACCATATTTTCCAATAGTCAGGATTAAAAAAATACAGAACAAAGGAAAAAATAGAAGAACCATTTAAGGAATTATATCATTTGAATATGCAATAAAACCAGATATTAGGATCAAATGTAAGACATTCAAAATATAGAGTCACTTTCAGCACATCAGAAGTAATAAACAGTGTAAAATGTACCAAAAACACACTTCAGTTCTATGTGAGTGCTTCTTTGCTCTTTCGAAGAAGTGCTAGTTAATTCCACAGTTATGTCTAAATAAATATTTATATTCTAATATTCTATTTTTGCTTACTTGGAACTCTTTCAAACTTCACTGCAAAAATTCTTAGTTTTTTCGAAATTACAGCTGGTATAGCTTGGCATAAGCTTATTGACATTTGTCAGCTACAGTTCCCTATCCTCTTGGATCCAGGTCTACACTGGAGACATTCCTGTCCCATTCTGATTTCTGTGGCTAGGCTACATGTACAAAACATTCTAAGCAAATGATATAGTTTATGTGTAAGCCAGGAATTCCTTTAAGTGGAGAAAGTTAGGCAGCATAACCATACTCAGAAATAAAACAATAAGAAACTTTTCTGCTTAATTTTAAGAAGTTTGTCAGAAGAGGAATGAACCCTTCCATTGCCTTGATGAGGGAATATCCTGTTAAAAGAGGAGATTACATCAGACAATATATTTAATTAATGGGAACACTTGGTTTATGTTGTATGGAAGGGATAAAAAAGCTGCATCCATTATTTATGCTTGGCATATTTTTCCTTGATTGATAAATAATTTCTCAAGTTATTTATTCTCTATGCATTATGACTTCATAAATTAAGTCTGTCTTTTTATATTGCTTTGACTGACAGCTATAGAGATTTAAAACTCACATCCATGTAAGAAAATTATTGAATTTGAATGTGAATTTTAGTTCACCTCTGCAGCTGATGACAAACCATTCTGTATGTTCATGATTTGAAGAATAATTACTTGCACATATACAGATAGTCTATTTTTCTGATGTGGTGCTACCTAGTCTTCTTGCACAGTATAGGTGATACTGCAGAATGAAAATAAATAAGAAATTAAGAGGACCTGGAATTCTTTACCATTTTCCAAGAATGAACTATACTTTGACACTAAATTATTTAGTCATGCCCTGCATTTTACTAAATCAGCCCTTTTTGGTAGTAATAGCAACTGTAATAATATAATAGCAGTGATCTTAGTAGTAGTTTTACTAAAATGCTTGAATAAATGTACCTCAGGAGCCAAATACTAAGGACAAAAGTCCATTTTCCAGCATCACATTTCTGAAGTGTAGGGTGAAAGGAGTGGGCTAAGCTGCATTATCATATGAAACAGGTTAAACAAAGCACTGGCAATAGGATACCTGTTGCAGACATTCTGTCTGCAGGATGTGGATACACAGAATGTCTCCAGGAGTGTTAGACAAACCTGGTCACGTCAGGAACTTCACACTTTTAAATGGAAGATGCAAATACATCCCTTGCAGAAGCTTCAGAGTCTGAAAGGGAAAAAAAAGACAAGCTGTGTGTCAGTTAACGACTGTTTAAAACCACAATACATTTCTGGGAAAATGTTTCCTAATGACTCTTGGTTAAAGATAAGTTTTAATTAAGATAAAGTTTCAATGAACTTCGAAGTTGCTTCAAGCTTGTTTCTACAGTTCTGTGAGATACTCAAAAATGAGTTCACAAAACTAATTCTAACACAGGGCAAGTGAGAGGGTTTGAAGCATGACAATACCTCTTTTATATCAAAAAGTGCAAAAATTATGCCTTGTTTGGAAGACATAAAAATGCTCCCAGAACTACTCTGCTACTAAGACCTCTCTTCTCCTGTCCACCCCACTATGACAGAATATCAGAAGCTTCAACCTTGTATTTGGTCTGAGTGACGAAGTTGTGGGGGGAGCAGGGGAAGTTCTTCTGGGAGAAGTGCTAGAAGCTTCTCCTGTGTTTGACAGACACAACTCCCAAAATAGACCCACAGTTGGTCATCACCTTGCCCATCAGCAATGGTGGTAGTGCTTCCCAGATAATGTAGTTAAAAAGGGGGAAAAAATTTGCTGCACTGAAGTTGCAGCCAAGAGAGGAGTGAGAATCAGAGAAACAACTCTGCAGACCAAGGGTCAGTGCAGAAGGAGGGGAAGGAATTGCTTCAGGTGCTGGAGCAGAGATTGTCCTGCAGCCCATGCTGAAGACCATGGTGAGGCAGGTTGTCCCCCTGCAGCCCATGGAGATGCACAGTGGAGCAGGTGGATGCACAAAGAAGTCTATATCCCTGCAGGAATCTGGAGCTAGAGCAGTTTCCCAGCAAGGCCTGTGCACCCATGGAGAGAGAAGACCATACTGATGCAGGTTTGTTGTCAGGATTTCTGGCTCTGAGAGGGACCCACAGTGGATCAGTCTGTTCTTGAAGGACTACACCCCTTGGAACAGACCCATGCTAGAGCAGCTGATGAAGAATGGTGGCCTGTGGGAAGGTCTCACATTGGAGAAGTCTATGGAGGACTGACTCCCCAAGCTGGAGTAGGGCAAGAGTGTGAGGAGCATCCTCCTTGAGGAGGAAGAAGCAGCAGAAAGGATGTATGATGAACTGATCACACCACAAAGCTGAATGAGAATTTATCCTAATTTAACTTAAGAAGTCCTGGAATTATCATGTAGCTGACATCAGGTCCCATCAGTGTAGGCATCCAGCACTCAGGAAACTGTACATTTCAATTCATTAAACAGTCAGAGTCACAAATCTGGAGACTGAGCTCCAGGTTTTGGCACTTGAAGCCAGCCAAGAAGGAAAGAACATCAGAGCAGCAAAAGGGGGAGGCAGGGATGGAGCTAGTTTCTTAGCCCAGCTAACCAGGCAGTTCACAAACTACAAGTGCTTTGTTTTTGTCAGAGTTTCACTGAAATTGGTATTTTTCACAGATTTATGAAGCTCTAACTTACTGTCACTTCTGCCTGAAAACAAGCAAACCAACAAGTTCTGCTAGAAACTTCTGAAACTGCCTACAACTTACTTGAAAAAATTTCCATCAGAGTTCTCTTGGATTATAAAATTTATGGATGAATTTCTATACAATTGGTATTCCAAACTTACTCTTTTTTAAGTGAATGGAATTGCATGATTTGAAGTCTTTTGATACAGTGAAATGCATTAAGAAAGTAATTCTGTAAATCATACAAAATTTCTTGTTCTTGCACAATAATATAAAGCTGCTACAGAAGATGTGGCCACTTGTCACACAGTAAAGGCACTTCTTATGTCTGCAGTGGACTGTGTCCTATGTAATAATGACTGTCTTTTACAAAGTTATGTGTTATATGCATTCAAAGCACTGTGTGAGCAGTAACTAATTAGTCACAAATTTGTAGCAGCTACACAAGCTTAGAACAAGTTCTGATTTGTTAACACTGCAGAGGAGTTATAAAACATCTGAAAATATTTAGCACAGGTATATAATTCCAGTCTTGAGAATAAAGCTGGTCAGAGGGAAAAAAAATACAAATGATATGGGAATAAGTAGACCTTGGTCTTGGCTTGTTTTTTGGGAGTGGGAAATTTAAACTCAGAATTGAGCGACTAATACCCAAAACTCAAATAACTGAGCAAACTGAGCAGCTTAAGAGATACAGTGGCAGAGGAGATTAAGCCCTTACTCAGTTCAAAATAAGCAGAAAGCTGAATGTCAATCTCTGGAATGAGAAAGAAGTGAGCTTCTCTGTAAGGTACTAGCTGCTCCAGCATGTAAGCAGTCTTATTTTCTATAAGTAAAATTATGCACTTTATTGTACCATGAAACAAAGATAATGTTGAGATCCTGAAAATGTATGCAGAGGAAGAAAATGCTAATTCCAAAGCAATTCAAAATTACAGAGCAGACTGCTGAAGAACAGTTTAATGAATTCTGCTTGAAGTTGTTTAAGATACTTGTGTTTCATTAGCAGTCTTCTGCATAAATATAACAATAAAATTATTTAAAAGTTATATCATATAATCCTTAATACCCAGAGGGTACTAAATTGCATTTTGAATTCATATGTGAAATTTTTCCTGCATCTTATAGAGATCATTTCACACATCCTTGAAATGAAGAGACTTTAGGTAGGACTCAGCACCTGTTTAACAATGCACAGCAAACCTCACATAATGTTTTATAGAAGCAAAAAGAAATGCAGTGTCCAAATAAAATGCAGGGGGATTTACTGGCACGGTGTAATTACTTGTGTTGGAATTTGTCCAGGACACTGGGGTTAATGCTCCTACTGTTACAGAAAATCCCACTAGCTATTTAATGGCTTGAAATGGTAGAGGCTGGAGTATGATTTGATGTCTGATATAAAGTAGGTGATGAGAATCTTTGAAAGGTCTTTGTGTTGGAGTCTGCTTTCACTCTAGTTTGAGGGTAGCATGGCATTTACTGTTCTGTGTAGTTACCAATGATCTATACTAACAAGAAAAAAAGAAGTCAGGTCTTCAGAAACCTCTGTGATCCAGAGATGTAAGATTTTTTTCTTGGTATTAGGCGTACATAATATTGAAAGCATAGTCTATTAAAGGTCATGACTACCAGGATATGATGCAAGATCATTAGGAAGATCAGAAAGCAAGTAAACCATTCAGGGCTGTGCTTCTAATATAGTCACATTTCCTGCATTATTCTGAGCTGAAGTGATAGCTCTGTAAATAGGATCTCTCTACTTAAGATACAATTCAAAAATCTTATTAAGGAAGAACCATTTTATATACTGGAAAGAAGAGCTGGGAAACAATATATGAAAAATATTAATCTGCAGTGAGAACCTTTCCTCTGTCTATAAGCAAACTCAGAAATACTTAGGTCCTGGCAGAAAAAACACCTCTCTGATGGTTCTTCTTTAATGGAATATATAACTGGAAAACTAATATATTAATGTAAATTATTTGGGAAAACTTCATCTGCTTTAAGTATTGAAAATGGATTGCATGGTAATATTGAGTCATGGAATACAACTTATTTTCTAAAGAAGCAGATTCCACTGAATGGAGGAGCTGACAGTACAGAAAGCTCATATGTCAATAAAGAGGTATGTTTTCCAGGTGTTGAACAGAAGTAGCTCCAAGATTTCCATGTGTATGAGCAGGTGATTGAGGATTCAACAGCCTATTCATTTATCTAATAAGGCCTGTGACTGTCACAACACATTTTAACCCTTTTGTTGTTGTCGATACAGATATTTTGACTTTGAGAATCTATTCTTATCAAATGTTTCATATAAATCCCTCAGTGTTCTTAAAAAATATTTTTAAAATGTTACTTTCTCCTCTACAGTCTATGCATAAACATCTGCAAGTCAGAACGTGAAAGAATCACCTGGACTGTAGGCTTTCTTTTAATCTATTAATTTATTCTATTAATTTATTCGTTATTATCCAGCTCATCATTGCCTCTACCTTAGCTTTTTCAAGGTAGCTAATATAATTATGTTGTTCCAACTTCCACTGCTTTCAAAGCAAAAAGTAGAAACCCATTCCTTATTTTTTAACGATAAGTAGGTAGAATCTGCTTCTTTTTTTTCTAGTGTCTAAGGAAAGAGCCAGAAAGCTAGTTTAGGAGAGATTAAATGTTCCAAAAATTTGGATGTCATGATCTCTGCATTGCAACAAATAAGTGTCCCTGGAAATTAAAGTCTGTCCTTGAAAATCTGCCTTAATTTTCATTGAATGGTAGAGATGTTTATTTTTCTGAGAAACGTGCTTTCAAATTTATGCTCTAAAGTATACAGAAATGCCTTTAAAATGCACTTAAAATATCGCTTGACCTCACTTTGAAAATGGCAAATACTCCAAATTCTCTCTCATTCTTCTCAAGGTTTTACCTTGTGCTCTTTGCTATAGGATGAATAAGAATAGAGCTAACACTTCAGCTATTAAGAGGCTGAGTTTTAAACATTATGCATAGCTTTATAATCCGAGGTTCTCTTCCTCCTTTGGCTACTGATGGGGAAGACAAGAGACAGAACACAGAAATTTTCATTGCAATTTGATGTTATTCTTTTCCTTCATCTTTTCTTTCATGGCATTAGAATCAATTATACACCATTGTTGTTCCACCCTGACAAGCATTTCATTTTCTAGAAGTCAATCACTTTGACCAAATAACAGATAATATGATTTCACAATAGTTCTCAAACTATTATTACTAGTAATTCTGAATGTAAAAGACTACTTGTAGCTTCCTGATTAAAACATTTGTTTAAGTTAAAGCACTGCAGTTAGGCAAAAGACTTTTTAATCCACATTCAATGAAAACAATATTATAGAAAAAGACTCTTCACTGTTGATTGTGAAAGAAGTCAGATGATTTGTTTTTCCTCTGTTCTAAAGAATGAAAGCTAACTAGTTGCTATCAAAACCTCTTGAATAAAATCTTACTGTATTCACAGTGGTATGTTGGAAGAAAGATGCAGTGATTAAAAAATGGAGAATAAGTTGAACAAATGCTGCAGGTTTTGCTTACTACAGGTTTATGAAAATTAAAAGAAATATTCTTTCTCACTGCTATTGTTTGTGCCACAGGGTTTTTTTCCCCCATTTTAAATACATTGGCCCAGAGGTGCTACCAGTATCTCTGATGGGCTCAGCCTTGGCCAGTGGTGGGCACATCCTGGAGCTGCTGGCATTGGCTCTGCTGGACCCCTGTGTCCCCTCTCCTACCTCAAACCTTGTCACTCACACCCAATACACCTCTACAGTTCTTTGCCTTCTACTGCTCCTCTCTACTGCCATAGGTTGCTTATGGCCTGCAGCCCCTCATGGGTGTCCCTGCTAAAGTGTAGGTCACCCATGACTGCAGCTTTCTCAAGAATTTGTCCTTATGGCACGGAGCTTCTTCCAAGACTGTATCCAACTGTGAGCCCAACAGTGTCCTTTCCAACATGCCTTCTCTGTTTCCTCCTCCATTTTTTCCAAAACTGTGCCTCTTCATATTTCTCCTTTGGTGTCCTCTTTTGAATTTCTGCCTCTCTCACATTTCTCTTTCTCGTGACTCCTAAATTCTTTCTCCTTTCATATGTTTCTACATATCTTCTGAAGTGAGTCCACATCTCCTGCTCCCCACACCTTCTACCCTAATTATGTCTGAGGGATGGTGCTGTGTGTTCCCCTCACCAGCTGCAGCTATGGGGCACAGTGAGGTGTTTTCAACCTCTGCAGAGCCAAGAACTCATGATCTCCTCTCACACAGGTGTTAGTCTGAAGGGCAAGAACAGAGAGAGATCATGGACTCAGTTCTGAGAAAACCTAACGGGCAGAGAGGTGACAGGAAGGAGCACAGCTCCTGTCCATTGAGAACTCAGAAAGCACAGGAATACAGAGATGTAAAATGCTAAGATCCAAATGCAGCAATGTGTGAGAGCAGCACAGCCTGAGATTTGCCAGAGCTGGATGACATATCCCAGTTACTATTGCTTGTGAGAAAAAACAGATACAGATAGACAGTACTTGATTTAATTTTTATGAAAGGAAGAGTATGAAAATAGATGTCATTAAGATCATAAATCACATTATGAAGCAGATACACATAAAGAAGTTATACGCACTGTGTAATGAAAACCATTTCTTAAAGCATGAAATACTTATATTTTACAGAGAAACTGCAACACATTATTTAAAATGCATGAGAAAATGCAGCTCTATATAATATAAGAGATCCACCAAGTGGACAACTGTCAGATGAAATATGTTGTTAGGCTCAAAGTATATTAATAATTAACAGAAATATACCACTTTCTATATTTTTGATTTAAAAACTGGCAATGCTAGAAATCAGGAAATTCATTAAATTTCATTGCTTAGGCTTAGTCTTCTTACATCTATTGTAACCTCAGTCATGGGTCAGTAGTACTAGCTCTGTTATGGCTATTTGCACAGAGCTGTTTTTGGTCCTGACTTGTTAGCAATAGCATATTATTATTTCTTGTGCTGCATCTCAGCTACAAGAGGCATTACAAGTTGTGCTGTAAGATAGTTTGCATTTTGGAGGACAGCATTTTAGTAGTAATGTGGAAAATATAAACTAGCAAGGACATCACATAAAGTAAAATACTGAGAAGAAACAGCCCAAACATTTAACTACTGCAGGAAAAAAAACGGAATTTATGCTGCCTATGTTTATTACAAGTAAATGTGCCTTTGAAACAGAGGTTTCACATATGTTATTTCCTCAGCTGTGCATGCCTTTGAAACAGAGTTTTCACATATGTTATTTCCTCAGCTGTGTCTTAACATTGTCTGGGAAAGTGTTTGGCCTGAAGTAAAGCCATTCCAAAGATTATGCTAATAAAGAAATGGATAGTCATGGCCAAGAGCTCAATCTCATGCCCCTCCTTATTAACTAATATTGATGTAGCAATAGACTTTATGGCTTTATGGCCCTGTTAGGATAATCCACTCTGCCATTTTTCCTAATGTTGGCCTTTAGGTAACAAGCAATTAATCTGTTATTCTGCATATTTGCTAGTAGTATATTACATATTTCTTACAAAAACATTGAGACTTGCAAAGAATTATCAAGTCTGTTATACACATAACATGCAAAAAGCCCTTTCTTCAAATTAGTCTTCACCTTTTGTTGTAACCATTTTGTGTCTAAGTACTGCCAACAGTCTAGAAGAACCATAGTAGTATCATATATCTCATGACTGGAGATGTATGTTCTTACTAGAACATGAAATAAACGTTTCCAGCTATTGCTCTGTATCTTTAATATGGGTTGAGCAAAACCTGATAGCTTCAGTTTTGCTGTTTGTGAGTTAAAAATGCCATAACAGATGAAAAAGAAAGGAAGTTAATGTGTTGCAGCCTACAACTGCAAATCAAATGCCTCTTCTTATACAACACAGATGAGAAACACATCAGTAAGGATGGGATAGTTCTGGTCATTTGCCAGTTTGAGAACTAGAGTTCTCTCTCTCTGAATGTGCCAAAATATTTTTCAATAAAATTTCAAGAAAAAGACTATATTCCAGTATCCTTAGATTTTTGAAGGGAAAAAAAAATAAAGAAAAAAAAAAGATGATAGAGTACTTAAATTGCTGGTTCATTATATTTTAGCCTTTAATTTCAGAGGTTGTAAATCATTGCTTTTCAGATAGTGCCAGCAAGGTTTTATGTATCACGTAATCCCATTTAAATTCTGCAGTGAGGAGCTAATTGAGGCTTAAGTGATGTGTCATCCCTGTGCAGACCATCTGCACAGGCTGAATTGCATTCAGAGTCAGCCTGTGAGAAACTACAGAGTACCCAGTTGCTGCCTGTTGGAAAATTAAGTTGCAAATGCATCTCCATCTCAAATAATGTGGTAAAATGAATTACAGGTAGTTATAAAATAGTCCAGATGTCTGTGTCTCTATACTGCTTGATCAGGCTTAGATCAGAACCTGTTTTCACTATCTCCATAGAAGCTCTCTTGGCTGTTTTCATGTTTTTAATTCACGGCAGTGTAAGCAACCCAGCGACTGAACCAGAGTCGTTTTCCTCTGTGTTTTGTATACACAGAAACAAATAAAGCAATGTTCTTTGGGGTTTTCAATATATTACATAAAGAACTCTCATCCTCTGCACCCTTCCCTGCCCCCAAATCTGTCTTTCTAAAGCGACTTTATTCAAAGTCAGAATGACAATGGCAAAAAAGAAAAGAAGAAAAGAGGAAGTCAAATTATAAAGCTCTGCAAAATTATGGTCAGATTAACTGAATTTTCAGGATATGTAGGACCATGGTAATTTCTGGCCAACAAAACGAATACAATCTCTTTGCAAATCCATGGGAGACTTTGTCTGATAGATACATACCATATTTTTATAATCTTTGCTTTTGTCCATCTAAAGACATCTAATTTCAGTCTTCAATAAATAAACATTCTATCCACTCTATACTTTGAACGGTAAATGATATCTCTGATCTCAGTATTTTCTCTTCTTCCACTTCTTAACTATGTTGGAATGCATAAAAAGAAGCAAAATAGCCTGTGGGTGACTTTTCATCCTGACTTGGAATATTGCAGTAAGTGGTTTGCTCTGGTGATCACAGTCGTGACTAACTATGCAAGAATCGCTTGAAACAGGAAGACTAATTGGATAAGTATTCTGTATTTGCATAGGGACTGAGCAATAAAAATTAGCAATTATCAGGAGAGAGAAATCTTTTCTAGAAGAGAATAACTGAGCAATAAAATTAGCAATTATCAAGAGAGAGAAATCTTTTCTAGAAGAGAATGTCTATGAAAATTTAGCCAGTGGCATTGTACTTTTTTTTCTTGTTAGGTATAAACAGAGAGAGGTATAGAAAGGGATGGAGGAAGCACATGGTCAAATAAACAAGCAACAAAACATGACAACAGTGGAATTGCATCGACTGATAACAGACTTGGGGGTGTGAAGAGGTATCTGCAGCACACCAAAGGCATTTATCAATCACATCTGCTATACATTCTGCATTTTGGGATGGAAAAGTTAATATGATTTTATATTTTATATAAATA
>NW_008692188.1:0-20866 GCF_000695815.1 Acanthisitta chloris
ATTTATTTACATGTTTATGTAAAATACAGCTGTGCAAAAAGCTGACATCTGCTGGTCTGTGGCAATAGCATTTGCCTTCCACATACAGTCACAAAAATTCTATGTATCTTGCATGTGTAAAGGATGTCCCAAAGCAAGATTCGAGACCAAATGTACAGGTCATACAGACAGAAAGTACAGCCACAGAGGCCACTTTATGAAGCACATCACATGCCCAGGTATGTCCAATAGCATGTTGGTTACTGGACATCGTAATAGGCAGTTTATAGCAGACAGGCTCCCCATAAGCTACCTGTAGGTAGTCAGTGCAGCAGTTATGTGGATTAGGAAGAGAAGCCAATCCTAATGGTGGTGTTCACAGTTTTTTCTGACACCACTCACAAAGCGTGACATAAGTAAAGCCACAGGACTCAAGATCCATATGACTGCAATGCCACTGAACAACGAAGAACAAGGTGTAGCAAGTTTCACAGGTTTCATCTGCTTTGACTCTTTCTACCCAAAGAACACTAACTCAGAGCAAAGAACTACACACACACTGGGACTTACAGAGCACCATAAAGATGAAGGGAAGGTACTAGGTTGTGCACACAGGTATGACCACAGACAGAATACTCCAGACATGCCATATGCCACTGGCACATGAGATAGTCAATAATGATGTCCCATTCTTTCTGACCAGCCCAAAGGGTCTTGAAAACATCCTGTCTAATACCGACTGTGCAAGATTTGGGTATAAGAGCTTTCTCTCTTTTTTCTGTGTCATTCCATCACATTTTTTACAAAATGAGGCACATGCTGTAGCCTGAACTGCAGCCCACTGGCTATGTCTTTGGTGTTACACAGCTATTCCAAAATAGCAGATGTTTCATGATCTGTTTTTCTTCTTGTATATCTTTTCTCATATTTGCTTAATTAGGTTTTGCATTATCATTTTTCCTATTATCACTTGTTCGAAGACAAGTGAAACAAGACTAGCTAGGATAGTATATCTTCTTACCTGAAGATAGGTGTTGATAAGCATTAAATTTTCATTCCTAATGCCACACTAAGATGAATGATTCACAAATACCATGTTTCCATTTATTGTAAACTTATGAGTAAACATCATAACCTATATTAACAAAAAAAACAACCCAGCAAAACATAGAATGAATCACAAATCCCTCACAAATTTATCTGTATTTGTTGCCTCAAAGGTATAAGGTACTTTCCTTCTTTTAAAAGATTATTTATTTAATTTATACTCATGGCATTTGATTCATCCTCTGATTCTCTAGAAATAGACTTCTTTCCTTGTTTAACATAGGAGAGATGTTGGTCTTAGCTTACTTTAGAAAATGGATAATGCCAGTGGTGTTTCTCAGTCCTTGTGAACTCAATACCTGTGGGTTAAATTCATCTTCATGGGTGGGGGAGAGGGGAGAGGAGGATCCGCTACAGACTTATGCACCACTTTAGTCCACAGAATGGGGACTACCAGGAGTTAGCATGAAGCTGATTTTTAACCCTTCCCATCAGACACTGACAAGTCATCTAGTAGTTTAAAGTCATTAATCTGATGATGGCTGTCACAACAGAACCTTGTCCCTGTAAAGATGCAGCAGTCTGTTCATAGCTTTTATGTTACAAATCCAAGCCTGTAAGTCAGACCCATAATAGGATTTAGATCTCTGAAGTAAGTCATCAGCAGGACTTCAGTCAAAACATTTAAGCCATGTGACCTCTGTCAAAACACACTGCTAAGTAAATGTTAGAGACACCTACGATTTGAGGTGGGCAGTTTAAGGGGTGCTTCTTGTTCAGCTTGGCATCTGTGCAGACATGGCTCAGAAAAGTCACTCCTGAATTCACTGCCAGTGGGGTGCATCAAGACCCACAGATGCTCCCTTTCTCAGTCTTGAGGTGCTGAGCTTAGCAGGCATGCTCAAATCATACCCAAGTATGGTCAGCCAAGAGAAAGCTGGTAACAGCATGTGTATCTAACAACAGCACACTCAACACGTGTCTGCTGGCATATTTTGATGTCACTTGCCAAGATTAAGACACAGAGCTCCTAAAATAAGTAGTCTACAACACTCTTTTACATACACTAAATATTTGGTTGGCTCCAGAAAGGGTAAAAAGTGCACTAGCACCTTGAGGACTGGCCAGAAGTTTTGTCTTTCAAAATTAAATTCTGAAAGCAATCTCATATCTGGTTCTCTAAAAATTAGACTTTGGTTTTCTAATGTGCACACTGGCTATTACAACTACACACCAAATGAATTCTTCTTCCTGTCTCTCAAATTTCCATTAGTCATTACAGTTTTTTAAGGAAAAGTATCTTCCCTTGACTCCACGTACAAATTCCACATGTAAATTAGTGAGTTGAGGAATATTCACTAATAGTCAAGGACAGTTTTATAGACAAATATCTCAAAGACATTGACATAAAAGAGCATCAGAAAAAAAATCCTCAACCTATATATGCAATGATACCCTCAACATCTGCTTCAAGGCTAGTGAAGACTCAAATGTTATTATTTAGAGAATTGTTAAAATTAATTGTATAGCTATTTTAATGACATCAATTACAATCTTCTACCTGGAAAGATCTCTTGCACGTGATAATAATGGTGCCCAACTGATGAAAAGAAAGAAGATATTATGTTTTTAAAACTTCAACAAATTTTAAATTGTCTTTCAGTTAACTACATGCCATGCAAAAAATAAATAATGATGGGGTGAGAGTTCCTAGCTGGACTAACATGCTTACAGTGTGATAGTATAAACTTAGTCTTGAAGTCAACCCAGACAAGTTTACAGGGTAATACAAGATTACATCACAATACCATCATACAGCCTGAACAACTGTACAATGTCTGTACAGCATTACAAATATCACAGGAATCATCACTGAAATTAGTCACTAAGAAATGGCTAGTACATATAAAAGAGTGTACTGAATAACTAATGTTCTACAGTGCTAATGAAAATCAAATCTATAGCTTATCTCATGATTAATATACCAATTAATTCAGACACCAATCTTTCACTAATACTAAACCCAGGACTGTTAAATCAGAAACTAAAGGTCAATTCTGTTCTCCATCACATCAGCTACTCTGAGGAGATGTATAATTATAATCAGGAAATGCATAATTACAACTCATGGTATAATTTGGTCCATTTAATCAAAATATTTTTTGTATTCACTTAATTTGTATGTTCCCAAGGAAAGCAAAAAACATGAGATCATTTACCTGCTATTAGCCCTTTCCAAGAACTCTTGTATGTTTATGTACCAACCTAGGACCCCTACTTAATCACTGATTTCATATACCAGAAGAGATGCATCTTTGCAAAAGGACATTCTATCTTAGCTTCAGAATCATCCTATATCACATTTTCATTTTCATGGCTATATCTTCTGGATTGTAAATTTATTTGAAATTAGGCATACAACTTAGAATTGCTTTTCACTGTAAGGAATTTGGCCCATATTCTTTTAATGCTTTGTCATTCCATGAGCGTCCTATATACTGCTTCACTAAAGTGGTACAGATTTTCAAATTTGACTATGTTTGCCATGGAACAAGTTTAGATGCATTAAGATGACTTCAATCTCTAAAAAACTATCTTCAAAGTACACAAAGTGGGGCACACAAAGTTTGAATCCACAACTCAGATTCACCAAATACTTCTGAAAAATCAAATTATCTTATTTTTGTAACGACATCTTCTATATTTTTTGATGTTCAATAACATAAATATATCAAATGGTGATGTTTAAAATCAAATTGTCTGCCACCAATTTTCATTGGATGAAAGCTGGGTGGTCTTTTAGGGTTATCTATCCAGTTCTGTATTTCCAATAGACAGCAGTATCCACCCCAATTTTATATTTTTTTTTGTCAGCCATGAAAGTTGAAGCTTTTAACTAGTAAGCCCTGCCCCAGTGAAGATTTCACAAGAATCTTGAGGTTGATCATCCTCTGATACTGAAGAAGTCCATCACCTCTTTCAACACTTAGTAGCACAGACTGCCTCAGGTATGATTTTGACACACCACAGAGCTCATTCCCCAGTAGCTGCTGGAGTCACTGCACTAGCTGTGTCAGACGTCTGTCCACCCACACAGACATTCTGATTGTAGATTTAGCTCTGCAGGTCTCAGATTGCCAAGAGTGACTGATGCCTCTCTGTGAAGCTGTGGCAAACAATAATCCCTTCTGCAGAAGGTGTGCTGTTGACAAGCTGTGTCACCAGGTCAAGGAGTTGTGTGAGCACATAAGCAGGCTGTGCAGTATCAGTGAGGGTGAATGAGACATTGGCAGGATATTCTGAGAGATCCTGCAGTCTCAGGAATACCAACCCAACATTGCAGCAGAGATTCAGGTGAGCTTTCTATCATATGATACAGTAAGGCAAAAATCTATTGAAACCAAGACTAGAAGCTGGCCACTGCCCACACACAAAAAAAAAGAAGGCTCCTGCTCCTCCTGAAAACTGGCAGTTGACTTAATAGAGTTAGTACCTTACAAAACAGGTATAAGGCCCTGTAACTGAATGGAGTGATCATAGAATCATACAATGGTTTGGGTTGCTTGGGGCCTTAAAGATCATCTAGTCTGTCATAGGCAGGGACACCTTTCACTAGACCAAGTTGTCAGGGCCCCATCCAAGCTGACCTTGAACACCACTAGGGATGAGGCATATGCAACTTCTGTAGGCAACCTGTGCCAGTGCCTCCACCACATTTACAGCAAAAAACTTCCTCCTAATATCTAATCTGAACCTACTCTCAGTTTGAAGCCATTCCCCCTTTTTCTGTCACTACATGCTCCTCTAAAAAGTCCTGCTCCATGTCTCTTGTAGATTCCCTTCAGGAACTGGAAGGCTGCAATTAGGTCACCCTAAGAGCCTTCTCTTTTCCAGGCTGAACAAACCCAACTCTCTCAACTCTCTCAGCCTTTGCTTGTAGGAGAGGTGCTCCATTTTGGACTTGCTCCAACAGGACAATGTCCTTCATGTGCTGGGAGCCCCAGAGCTGGATGCAGCACCACTCCAGGTGGGGTCTCACCAGAGCAGGGTAGAGGGGCAGAAATCACCTCCCTTGAACTGCTGCCCACACTGCTTTTGATGCAGTCCAAGACACAGTTGGCTTTCTGGGCTGCAAGTTCACATTGCCAGTTCATGTCCAGCCTCTCATCCACCAGCACCCCCAAGTCCTTCTCCTACAGCTACTCTAGATCATTTCGTCCCTCAGCCCATCTTGGTACTGGGGGTTGCCCTGACCCATCTGATGAGATGGATGCAGTTCCTCCTGGTTTGGAGGGTTCACCTAGGGCAAGACAGCCTAGCCCTCGCATCATGACCACCTCTGTTAAGAAAAAAGGATAGTGGTCATAGGTACCTCCCTTCTGAGCAGGACAGAGGGCCCAATATGCTGACTGGACCCAACCCATAGGGAAGTCTGCTGCTTCCCTAGGGTCTGAGTAAGTGACATTGCTAAAAAAATCTCTAGTCTGGTACAGCCCTCTGATTATTATCCACTGTTGGTTCTTCATGTTGGCAGTGACAAGATAGCAAAGAAAAGTCCAAGGGCAATCAAAAGGGATTTCAGGTCCTTGGGATAATTGCTTGAAGGATCAGGAGCACAGGCAGTTTTTTCTTCTTTCCTTTCAGTGGCAGAGAAGAATATTGAAAGGAACAGGCAGACACACAGATGAACACATGGCTTCAAGGTAGGTGTCATCGGCAGAATTTTGGGGGTTTTGCATCATGGGATGGTCTATACAACAGCTGGTCTACTGACTCCTGATTGGATGCACCTTTCTCAGAGATGAGGAAAGGGGTTTTGTGCAGGAGATAGTGGGACCAATTGATAGAGCTTTAAACTAGATCAGAAGGGGGAAAGGGACAAAACCAGATTCACCAGTGAGAAGCAATGGGACAACATGCCAAAGTTTGAGGGACTGTGTAAGAGTGAGATCTTTCAGTCTGCTCCATGTGGTGTGGGCTACAATGAACTACACTTGAAGTGTTTCTACACAAACTTGCGCAGCACAAGCATCCTGATTCTGACCAGGACAGGGATAACTTCTGCAGCAGCCAGGAGGGTCACAGCCAGGATATGGGGGTTACTGTCACTCCAGGCACCAGTGGAGCTGTGGGGTGGCAGTGTCTTTTCCAGTTCACTTGAGTGTGCAGTGGGGTAACGCCAGGTTCTGCATGGTGAGCAATCACATGTGAATTGTTCACTTATCTTATATACTCCGTCATTGGTGTTGTTGTGGTTACTATTCATCTTTCTCCTTTAATTGCTTTTTCTAATAAATTATCTCAGCCTGTGCTTTTTACCTTTTTGCACCCCCAGTTTTCCTCTCCATTCTGCCACAGAGGACATGAGGGGACTAAGAAAGCAGTGCATGGTCTGGGGTGTTTCAGTGGGAACAGGTGATTCCTAAGCCACAACAGTGAGGTAATAGCAAGAGGAACTAGAAGCTTTGGCCCAGACCCAGAGACACTTTGTCACTGGCCTAAGTGAAACCTGGTGTGGTAAGTCCAAACACTTGTGTGCCATGATGGCTAGTTACAGGCTCTTCAGGAGAGACAGGCAGGGAGGTGGTGTTGCATGTAATGGGGGGTGGTGGAATGTGTAGAGTTTACAGTTGGCAATGGCCTACTTGAGAGCCTCTGGGTAAGGATTAAGGGACAAACAAATAAAGTGGATGTCACCATGGGAGTCTACTACAGGCCACCCAGCCAGAATGACAACATCAATGAATTATACTTTAAGGAACTAAGTGACACCTCTAAATCAACTGCTCTTCTCCTTATGAGGGTCTTTGGGTTGCCAGATGTTAACTAGGAATACCACACAGCTGGTACAAACAAGTCTAGAAGATTCCTAAAACACCTAGATGATAACTTCATGGTACAGGTACTAAAGGACCGGACTAGAAAAGGTGCCCTACTTGATTTGTGACTTGTTAACAGAGGTTCTCATAGGCAAATTGGTGATTGGTGGCTATCTTGGCCACAGTGACAGCAAAGCAATCAAGTTTAAAATCTCTGTTGACAGGAAGAAAAGTTCTAGCAAAACTTCAGCTCTGGACATGAGAAGAGCAGATTTCAGGCTGCCCAGGGAACTAGTTAGTGAGGTGCCTGGGAAAATGCTTCAGAAAGTGCTGGGGTCAGCATTAGTCCTGGTCACTTTTTAATCATGACTTCTTAAGGACAGAGGAGCAGGCAATTGCAAGATGTCACAAGTCAAGCAGGTGAGGCAGAAGGCTGGCTTGGATGAGCAGAGATCTTCCAGAGCTAAAGCAAAAAAGGAAGGTGTATGGCCAGTGGAAACAAGATTGGGTGACATGGGAGGAATACAGAGATGCTGCTCATCACTGTAGGAAGAAAATTTGTGTGGCTAAAGCTCAATTGGAGTTGAAGCTGGCCACTACTCTGGGTGACCATAAAAAGAGGGGTTTTTAATCATTAATGATAAAAGACAGTGCAGAAATAGCATTGGCCCATTACAGGCTGAGGATGGTCACCTCACAGACAGAGACATAGATGAGGCAGAGATATTTAATGCTTTCTTTGCCACTGTCCCTTAGCTGAGGGACCATGGCTGTGAGAATGATAAACTCCCAGTAGATCCTGAATTGTGTGGGATCTGCTGCTTCTGCTGGATCCCTATAAATCTGTGGGGACTGATGAGATTTATCCAAGAGCAGTCAAAGAGCTGGCTGATGACAGAGTAAGACATCTCCCAATGATTTTGGAACAGTCTTGGGAATCTGGAGATGTCCCAGTTGGCTGGAAGCTGGCAAACAATGTCCCAAGGATTTCAAGAAGGACAAGCAGGATGACCCTGGAAACTATAGACCTGTCAGTCTCACATCAGTAACCTGTAAAATTATGAAGAAGATTATTCTGGGAGGTATTGGAAAACACCTGAAGGACAACACACTCATCAGTCACAGCCAGCACTGTCACATAAGGGGAAACTCCTGCCTGTCAAACCCGCTTTCCTTTTGTGACAAGGCAACACATCTAGTGGATCAAGGGAAGCCGCTTCATGTAATCATCCTTTTGGATTTCAGTAAAGCTTTCAATGCTGTCTTTTCATAGGACCCTCTGGACAAAATGCCAAGCACACAGCTGGATAAACATGTTAGGCTATGGGTGACCACCTGGCTCATGGGCTGGGCACAAAGGATTATAGCAAATGGGGTTACATCAGGCTGGAGACCGGACACTAGTGGGTTCCACAGGGCTCTGTCTTAGGCCCAGCGCTCTTCCACATGGTCATGAATGACTTGGACTCAGGAATCAAAGCTACACTAAATAAGTTTGCTGATGATACTAAATTGGGAGGAGCTATTGACTACCTCAAAGGCAGAGATGCCCTGCAGAGAGACCTAGACTAACCAGAGGACTGGGCAACCATCAACCATATGAAGTTTAATGAAGACAAGTGCTGGATTCTGCAGCTGGGACAGGACAACCCTGGATGTGGAGACAGACTGGGAATGAGACACTGGAGAGCAGCACCACAGAAAGGGACCCAGAGGTCCTGGTCGATGCCAAGCCTGGTTGCCCAGGGAAGTGGTGGCTGCCCTGACCCTGGTGGTGTTCAAGGCCAGGCTGGATGAGGCCTTGTACAACCTGAGCTAGAGAGGGGGTGTCCCTGCCCATGGCAGGGAGGGTTGGGCTTGATGATCTGTAAGGTCCTCTCCAAGCCTTAAATTCTTTGATTCTATAAATCTATGAAACAACAAGCATTTAAAAAAAATACAGGCCCTAAACTGGCAATTGCCATAGGAATTGCACATTTCATTGCATACTTTTAACGTTCTTCAAAAGATCAGGTACATAATACTTAGCAGTCAATACTTTCTCTTGCTTTCACAAGGCTCATGATCCTTTGATTCACAATCCTTCATGGTATAAATCAGGGATGCTGTGGAAATGAATTTGTATCAAATTTCAAGATGCAGCATGATGTCTGAATCACTTCCCCAAATATGTAGTGCTTAGAAGATGGATAGTGGGGAGGAAGAGTATATTTTCGATGAATCCTGTTATATATTTGCTTAATGTCAATATTCCATTGAGTCCACATTTATGCTACTTAAACAAGTCTACAGATGCAGTGACATTCTAAATTACTAGTCAGATTAAAAATTGTACTTTAAAATGTTATTTTAAAACTGTTTTCCTCTACAACTTCCCAGTGGTCTCTGGGAACAGCTATATACAGTTCTGGCAAGCACTGTCTCCACAGCTGCTATGAGTTAGTTATTTATTTATGCACCATCCTACTTGGCACAATGGATTTGATTTTATTAAAGGCACAGTGAATGGACACAAAGCAGGATTTTCAAATTAATTCATTACTATCAACGGTTAATGTTAGAGGCTGAATGCCATTGCCCAAACATTGCTCAGCCTTCAGAAGGGTGAAAGACATAGAGGTTGCTCAGCTTTCCTCTTGCATATGTAACTTGGCCCTTAAGCTGAAAGGACAATTTCTAGCATCTCAGGCTCTGGGCCAACACATGCCTGACTAGAAAACAATTTGAAGAAATTACTTAAGTGCGAATTTTGGATCAGGAAACATTTTCAGGACCAGGGCCTTAACTTTTGATCTCACATCTATCATTTCCAAGTAGGCAGCTGACAGATCGCTAAGAGTGGATCTTATAGCACGAAACACTTTTCCCTGGGAAGGGGCTGAATCACAGATTTCTTCAGATCACCCAGTAGCTGCCAGATTCTGTGGGACTTTCTGTCATGGGTGACCTCGACTGTATTTGAAGCTGTAATTTCAATCCAGTGAAGTCATGTCACAGCATGCTTCTGGGCCGTGTTGGAGAGGATGTGGTGTCATTCAGTGGTCAGCGATAGGGGAACTGCACGAAGCCCCTTGCAGATGCCACATCAGTGGAATATTCCAGTGCTGCCTGACAGAGCACATTGCAATACCAGCCTGTACTTTGCACCAATCAGCAGTTTGGGACTTAGGGTCAGTATCAGAAAAATTTACCCAGTGGATGACATACCTTTGCATCTCATCCTGATGGCAAATATATGCTGCTTCTGAGGACTCTTGGGAGAAGTGCCTGGAAGGTGAGAAGGGACATTTTCTGCTGTAACTGGGATTTGATGTGAAAAGCAGTATGAAGTATCCATCTCTGCACTCTACAATCAATCTGGCATGTTGTCCAACACTGATCATCACTATAGTTAATGATCCTGATCTATTCTGGGTCTAAAATGACACAGAAATGTAGAATTTCATCCTCTTGTAGGCTAGCCAGATACCACAGTCATACAAGTACTAGAAATGTGTGTGGTAAATCAAGTAACTAAACAAAGATAGGCAGACAGATATATGGATTTTGACATGCAAAACATGCCTATTTGTTTTGGCTGAATGACATATTCTTCAGCATCGGATCTGGGATGCTTATATGTAAAGCACCATGTGCATTTATGGTACTCTGTAAGTAATAGAGAGGCAATAACCACTAACTGAAGCAAAAAAATAATCACACAGAAATTGTGGTATGAATACTGTTTTATTCCTTTTTAAAATATTTAAAACACAGGAGATAGAATAACTTGTATAAATTATGGAATAACACCTCTATATATTACTTTTCAGGTTTGTTTTTGCTTGTTTGCAGTACACACTGTACTGTAGTGAACTGTTTGGAATTTTTAACAAATGCAATCAGTCCAATCACATTAAAGGGGAAAGTTCCTGTAAAACTGTCTTGCTTATGAAATGGAAAACTATATTCTTAATAATTTAAATATCACCTACCAATACTGCAATGTCCCACTGAATAATTCAGAAGTATATAACATTCATGTTATGAGATTTCAAAAATATTTGCATTTTGCAGTTACCCTTTCTAATCAAGTTTCCATAAACAATATGATTAACATAAATTAATCCCTAATTTGATGTTTTGCACTGATAAGTAAGTGCAACTAGTTCACAGGCTAATTTCAAGTTGGGGTTACATCTAAATAACACTGCTTCGGTCAAATCCCTTTTGAATCAGTTGCTTACATCACACTGCTGCTGAAAGATAAACCACTTTTGAGACCTGAAAATGTGGTACCCACTTTGGGCTCACTTGCAACAGAGGTGCCTAGCAAAGGGAGACAAGAATGCATAGCTGAATAATGCTTTCTTCTGGAAATTTTGGATTGCAGAATAGTCCTCATGGAACCTCTGCTACCAACCTGCCTACCTCACACACCAGGAGCTTCCAACACTAAGGACTTGGAAACAGCTGAAAATACAGTTCTCCCTTCTTCCTTGATTTTCCCCACAGTGTCAGCCAGGCCAGGCTTTTGGCCCACACATCAGCCATTCCTAACATCAAAATCAGATCAGTTTAGTCCTCATCCTCAAAAGTGTCTACACCAGCCACATTCTGTCCTTGTTCATAGAAGCACTGATGAGAGGCTTGCCAAGACTCCACTTTTTGGCTGACACGTCAGACTCACCCAGACCACCCCAGACAGGGCAGCCAGCTGTTCCTCTGCTCTATCTTGTTCATGAACCTGGTGCTTTGCACTTTACACATGTGCTACATGCCCAGACTTCCTACTGGCAGAGTGTTTACCACCTGTTCTCAGTGGTTACTCTCTGTGCTGTTGATTCTTCCCCAAGTGATTCAGTGCTTGCTTGGCATGACTCCTCCACTGTCTCACCATACCTGTGCCACTTGGCCTCTTCCTTCTTCCTCCTAATGGCTTGCACCGTCTCCTGTCTTCCATCTTTCTGTCATCTATCTTTTATCTTCTTCCTCCTCACATCATGCCTGTTGTTCTCTTTCTCACAGCACTATTTGCACCATCTTTCTAAAAAATGGAACCTTTTCTTGCCTCCTCCTTTCCATTTGTCTTGCTCAACCTTTGACACTGTTTCCTACCTCATTATCATCTCTGCTCTTCTGTGGTTTCCCATTTAATCCTCGCTTCTATATTCATGCTTCTGTTCCTCCTTCTCCACATCACATCTTTAAACATTTTCAGAAGTCACCTATAGTATCTAGATGCCTCCCTTAGCACAGATCCCTGCTATTAACATGACCCAATTTTTATGCTGCCCTCTCCTCTTCTCCTTCGTGTTGCCCATTAACATACCTAAGAAAAGGTACATGGAGCTGACAGGTTTCTCATTTCCTGTTCAATTCACTTCATATGTGAGTCATATCCTTCTCAAATCTGGCTCTTCTAAGACAAAACCATTTTGCTGTTCTTCTTGAACAGTTACTAAAACATTTCTACGATTAAGGCTGTCCCTGTCCGATAATACTTGGGAGTGTTCGATCGATTCCCTCAATGTGAATTAAGACACAAACAAGGTCAAAATACTGCTAGGTAGTGAGACTTCATTACTGATTACACAAGGGGGAGAGAGAAGGGGTGATAGGAAAGTTAGAAACAGAAAAGGGGGGAAGCAAGCAAGATTTGGGATGGTGCAGTAGAGAAAGATACCACCATAGGTATTTTCAGAAGTCACCTATAGTATCTAGATGCCTCCCTTAGCACAGATCCCTGCTATTAACATGACCCAATTTTTATGCTGCCCTCTCCTCTTCTCCTTCGTGTTGCCCATTAACATACCTAAGAAAAGGTACATGGAGCTGACAGGTTTCTCATTTCCTGTTCAATTCACTTCATATGTGAGTCATATCCTTCTCAAATCTGGCTCTTCTAAGACAAAACCATTTTGCTGTTCTTCTTGAACAGTTACTAAAACATTTCTACGATTAAGGCTGTCCCTGTCCGATAATACTTGGGAGTGTTCGATCGATTCCCTCAATGTGAATTAAGACACAAACAAGGTCAAAATACTGCTAGGTAGTGAGACTTCATTACTGATTACACAAGGGGGAGAGAGAAGGGGTGATAGGAAAGTTAGAAACAGAAAAGGGGGGAAGCAAGCAAGATTTGGGATGGTACAGTAAAGATAGTCACCACCATAGGTCCGGTCCCAGCATTGATTATCTGTAGTCATGTAGAAACAGGGATAGTGGCCATCATAGGTCCAGCAGCATTCTGATGATCCATAGCTGTCTTTTCTTCAGTGGTGAGTGTGTCCGCCGTGCTCTGGACACTGGTCTTTTTACAGGGCTCTGTCGAGCACTGACTGGTCTGTTTCCCGGGAGTTGAGCAATGGTTGTGGTTGCAGCTGGAAGTGATGTCAGTCGTGGACAACGGTGGACAGTGGTGCCTCATGGTCTAGGCAACTGGAGGGGATGTCGATCATTATCTGGCAGATGGCTCAGCAGCCAGAAGGTGTAGGTGGTGGACAGTGGTGCCTTCTTACCTGTTATCTGTTAGCTGGAGGATTTGGGTGATGGACAATGGTGTCTCATTATCTCACTGACTGGAGACACCCTCTGAATAAACAAGCCTTGAGGCAAACAGTCCAGGGGTCGCTGTCTTCAGTCTCCTTCACTAAGTCGTCAAGGCCAGGCAATGTGGAAACAGACCCTTACAGGTCCCTTACAAAGGCTTCTGCTGTTCTTTTTTCCCCTCCTCTTTTCTTCTTTCCTTCCAGTTGAATATATGTGATGTAAGTAGATTGAATTTGCTTGTAAAGTCCTGAAGGATGTTCCGGACATGCTCTAGGTTTATTTACTGTCTTGTATGCTTAGGTTTCAGTACTGCTTGGGACTTACGTATACCTCTAAATGACAGAGAATAAACACAAGTGATAAGATTTAGTTCCACTGCAATCTACAAACATTTTGCTAGTTTATCTAATGCTGATTAGTAATTAAAAGACAAGTTTAATTGTGGATAGTCTTCTTCCACTTCTTCTCTTGTTGTATCTTCCTCTTTCAGTAGCAAGTCTAAGAAATTACAAAAGCAGGATGATATAAAGAATACAAAAAGAGGGCTGGGGAATCCTAAACAGGAATAAATTAACAAATTAAAGCAAACAAAAACAGGAATGAAAGCATCACAGGCACTGGTCAGTTGATGGCTTGATCCAAGATCAAAGACTCATGCCTATTGTATTCACTGAACATGTATCCTGCATATTCCCAAGCTCAAAGCAACCTCCTGGGCCCACTACAGTGACTTAGGCTGAGGTGTTGAAATATTACATGATTTCTGAAGATTTGTCCTCATGGTAAAAAAGTAGAAAACATTTGACTCAGTGAGATTGGTAGAAGCCTCTTTTCTAGTTAAAGTATAAAAAAATTCACAAAAGTTTAAGTTCCCCTGATGGCAATATGTCCATGTCCTGAGGCCTTAGGACAAATGCAAGAAAAACTCAAGGACTGTTTTTGGTTAGTTTTTCATCAATTGCATCTTATCATCAAACTGCATCTTTTTTTTCCCCCATTATATGTTAGCTGATCTACAGTAAAGACTATCTTGTCTCCAAAGACATTCCATGTGGAATGAATGGAAGTTATGTTAGAAAATGTGTTCTGGAAAATTAATGAAGCACCTGGCACTTTTGGTAGACAAAGTTTCTTAAAAGTTGTGGGCCACAGAAAATGACAGTACAGCTCCTCCTGGTCAACCTTTTTCTGATTTGCAGCTCACCGTTTTACCAGGACTAGAGCATGAGATACTGTTATGATGTACACTGACTGTCCTTGAACCTTATGGTACATAGTAAATCCATCGCTGTGTAAGATGGCCTTGCTTGAGGATCATAACTTAGATAGTCAGAATAGCAGAGAACAGACTTTAGTCTACGTTGGAAACTAATGTGGGGGAAAGACAGAAAGATTTCTCCCATTACTTAGCACTGAAGCCAACATAAAATCAGTGGTTTCTACTTTGCCATTTGTGGTTTTTCTGATGCCACCTAGATTGTCAGAGGTTACTGCTTCGGCAAAGTCTCTCATCTGCACCTGCATTATTCATTTATTCTTGTTGACTGTACAAGAGTTTATTTCTCATACACTTATAGATGTGACCAAATGTGTCCCTGCATTACAATTGTAATATCGATTGGAAGGCATTTTAAGAACCACTCAGCATGCACTCCACTAAACTGGCAGCAGCAATCTGCACACAAAGTGAAACTCACAGCCTAGTTTCAACAATCCCACTCTTACAGTTTGCCTAGTGGGGAGCAAACATCTGCAGGCAGATTTGCATACCTACACAACTGTAACCACAGGCATAAATAGATATGTCTGTTCCTCTTACAAAGGTAGCTAGCAGTGATTACTGCTTATCTTAAATTGCTGCACTTAAACTTTACTTTCTTTTTAATGATGTGAAGCTACAATCCTTGCTGCAGGCTGCTGCACTCTTGTGAAAATAGGAGTGTGACCGTGTTTATGTCTGTGGGCCACTGATGTACCAGAACAGCCCACACCCTGGCCCCAGGACAGTAACACCTGCAGCTTTCCAAAATGTACAAAGAATTTTCCTTAGCCACAAAAAGTGAATTCATTTTGCATTTTCTTTCTCTTCATTGCATCTCAGTTGTTCTTTTAGTCTGTGTTTTGCTGGCAGTACCTGCAACACCATTTAGAAAGAGAAAAGGTATTTACCATCAAGGAAGGAAATTATTGCATGTTTTGGGCATACTGGAGTATATGATTAGGTACAAGAGAGGTATGTATGCTTCAGGGATGCTTGAGATGGAAGCAGGTAGAATTACAGAAACTACAGGGCAGAAAGGCTAGTATGACCTTTTGAGAACCATGTGTAATGCTACACTATCAGACAGGAATATAATGTTTACAGACAAATGGAAGAAGAATTCTACCATGGCCTGTTGCTGAGACAGTTGCCAAATAGGCTGAGTAAAATCTGCCCACAAAAAAACATGAGATAATGCAGCCATAGGTTCACCCGAATGCCTGTATCACAATTAAGTCATAATTATATGAGAGGCATTACAGCAAAAGCAATATACTAAGAATCGCCTCAGTACAGCACAAGCTTGTTGCTAATACAGATCACATTCCAAATCCACTTCAGCCTGTGGCACACAGCCAAGTGGAAGAGTATCTGCTATGAGCTCATCATCCTGGGGGAAAGGGGGTGGGCTGCAGGAAGCTAGCTATATTGAACAGCAAGCGCTGACCGGGGGAGCTGCCTTCTCACTGAGCCAGTGGCTCCCAGTGGTTTAAGATCTGGTACCATCTCCAGTGATTTCCACACAGTGGAGTTAACAAAAGTGTTTACAATCACATTCTGCCCCTAGCTTTCCTTCACTGCTCTCTCTTTTTCTTTCTGCAGTTAACTCTTCCGAGGCTACTCAGTACCTAAATCACCCTTCACACTACTCTTTTGCAATGGCTACTACCATGGATTGTTTATTAATCTCAGAATATCTAGAAGTGCTTCTGGGGCACCTAATTCTTAATTGCCCAAGGCTTTCCTCCTTCCCCTCTTCCCAGTGCCTTCTGAACTCAGGAAATGTACACCACTCTATACCTCATTGCATAGACTCCACTGAGACAAATGAGAGATCTGTTTGTTTATCCTAGTCAGCTGCAAAGGAGACTGTATGGGTTCAGTTTTCAGGGAGTTGCACCTGAGGAAGCCTTTGCCATTTTTACAGTTGTCTCCTCTTATCTTCCTCTTTCAACTCATCTGTCACTGACTACATAGGTAAACATAACTAATTTCTTTCAGCTTACAGTGAAATCCACTTCACTTTAATGTCTTTCAAATTTTTTTGTGATGTGATGCAGAATATTGCACCATTGCCTACTGCAGTATTAATCATTCTTGTCCCCAGGCAGCATATCCTGAAAGATCTGTCCCACTCCACATGGTTGCTGAGGCAATTGCAGTTATTTCAATGTGCAAAGCTTGACATCTAGGTCCAGGAGCCTAGCCAGAGGGTTAGCTCCTACTGAATCCTCTGTGTGTCTTAAGTAAATCATTTAGAGTTGAGACTATGGAATGAGTGAGGCGATACCTTGTACTGAACCTGAGAAATGCTTGTGCCATCTGAAATTTAGACAAATTCTCACACTATTCCTGAGTTTGCATTTTGTGGGTTTTGCTAAAACTTTGGATTTAGACAATGTCTTTGCCTTCTTTAGTGAAAGTAACAGTGCCTTCAGCCACTGTCTGAACTTACGTGAATGATATCCTGTTTTATCAACAGGAAAAATTCTACCTTTGCTTTATCTGTCATTTTTGCTGTTACGTCCTTATGTGAGACACCTGTATGTGTCATCCTGCTTCTCCCAATAATGCACAGACCTATGATAAGAGAAGTAGCTAATAACACCATGACCTTACATTTCTTGGCTAGGGTATAAAAGCTGGATTCATCACTAGATACCAAAAAGAAGTATCTATATCCTCTAGCAGCTACTGTTATCTGTGGATCCCTGGGTTTACTCATGCTCTGTTATCTCATGGGACTCTCAAAGAGGGAGTCAGCTAACCCTGGAGTCATACTAGTTCTTTGCCCAAGATGGATCAGCATTACTGCTGACCTTGAATTATACCATATTTCAATGGCTGCGGCACTGCTTTCCAAGCAGCAGGAAACTGCTGCAATGCTGCAGTCAGGAGCATTTCCCATGGTGTGCCTTCTATCCAGAAGTAGTCAGGGGTGAGGAGGAGTCAGAAACCAGGTGACACTACCTGTTACCAGCCATGCAGAAAACTGAGTAGCCAGGGACAGAGCTGGGACCTAGAACTTTATTTGTACTGGACTGCCTACAAAAAAATTTCTGTTCTATTTATCTATCTCATTCCTTGCACTTTGCTACCATTACTCACAAGTGACCTCGATGACCATTTAGAAAGAGTTTTGGGCCAGATGTAATTCTGCTCTGTTATTATATTTTATGTATCATTACTTTCTCTTGTTTTTGTAATGTTGGGATTTTTTAACCAACATGAATCCCCATGAGAAGTGGTAAGGAGAAAGACAATACTAAACTGTGCTAGGGCAGATCCTGTCAACATTGTAATCCATCCCTGAGAAGGGCAACACCCGCCCGCAGTACAGCACAGAAATACTTTGCTTTCATTATAGCTGATTGTGTTTGTTCAATTAAATTAAAGCACACAATAGTCCTGTTTAAATCAGAGCTTTCAGCTTTGTTTGCAGAGGCAAAGGGAAACCTCAACCCTTTCAACACATCCAGGAACTACCCATTCAAACAGAATGTCCCAAAAGCAAACATTCTTAAAAGGGAAACCAGAATTTAAAACCTGTTAAAACCTTCAAGCTTCAGTGCAATCTGTTTTGTGGTCCCATTGTTTCAGCAGAAATTTCTCGAATACACAGTCTAGACAGGAGCCTTGACAGGCTTATCTTTTATTCATGGAAGATGAGGAGAGTGCAGGAAAGAGAGATGATCTGATTGTTGCAGATTTCATTGTACACCTACTCACTTCTTGTTGCTGTTTTGATTACATCAGTGTGTTTTGTCCTTTTGCATCTATTATCCATCATCATATGTCCTTTGTTCACACACATGATCCTCAGGGAATCAAACAGCAAAAATCAGATATCAGATATCCAGATTTCTAAATAGTCTGTGCCTTGCACAACACCCACACTCACCATGTGCATGTCCCCACAACAGAATGGATGCAGGTTTTCATTCAATTTTTCAACCTCTTTTCCACAGACCATGAGGACACAGGGCTTTGGGTCAGTCTCCGTTTATTTTGAGCGTATGTGTATCCTGCACAGTGTTGATGCAGACATTGCCCACACTGGCAGTTCAGAAGCTAAAAGATTTCCACTGTCCTCTCCTTATTGCCAGGGTGAGAAGGAGAGCATTTTATGCCCTACAGGCTATTTTTCTGCCACAGGAGTAAGTTGAGAGCAATCCATCTCTTGAAATCCTTCTGTCCTCCCCTCTATTTCTTCACTGACCAAGGACTAACTCCTCCGCAGAGTAAAGCTGAGGAACAGCAAGAACAGGGCTCTGAGTTGAGCTGGAGGAATACACCTTGGCAATGCACCAGCAGCCTGCAACTGTCAGCATGCCATGTCCTCCTGTCTACCTCAAGCCACTCTTATACTGAGCAGAAATAAATTGAGTAAAAGCAGAAAGATCCATTCTTCTGTGACTGTGGGCATGCTTCCTACCTTAACAGGGGTCTTGACCTCCCCTTTGGGAGCTATTTCAAGTCTCCATTGCTTTAACTGGATGCATCATGCATCCAGAACCTTCTCATTGGTCTGGTTCCTAGGCTTAAAAAAAACCAGCTCTGCTGCTAGCCATGACTTCTAGAGAAGTTATATTTTTGAAACAGAAGGCAAGGAGATTCCAAGGGAAAAACAGGATGCCTGATTGTGCACCTCAGGGAGAGTCTGAGTAATGCCCAGTGGCAGTAAACCTCCGCTCACTGCTGAGAGACACAACTGTGGGCACAGGTAGAAGGTAGGGAAATGACTGGAAACACCAAAGAGAGTGGAATATAAATAATTTTGTATTCTTCCATTGTATGCCACACTAGAAATCATTTTCCAGGTGCTACATTTGCAGGCATCAGAGGATCAGGAAATTCAACCTTCTCTCCCTTTTAACATCTTACACTTCGGCAGCTCACAGCAGTTCATTTGGCAGGCACATGCACCAAATGTGCCTTTCAGTCTTGTAACAGATGGAGTACATTACACACAGGGCTGCATGCCTCACATACAATATCTAACACTTAAACTAGGGAAGGACATCCAACAGATCCCACTGACCACAAAACTGCTTCCATATTGCTGAAGGGAAAAATTCTATAAGTGAGTTAGAAGAAAATACTCTCTCTGCATGGTAAATAAATGTAGATGCCTGACTCCACAGTCTTTGTTTTCATAGATGCAAGCAATTTACTCTTGCATTCACTCTACTTTGTATATGTCCCACCTGAAATCTAAACCTAAATAATTAAATACTCTCTGAGCTGTTTACATTTACATTATAATTCTTTCAGAGACAAAGAGTACCAGATCATTTTGCTAGCTGTTTGGTTTCAGTGGCTTTTTTTGTTATACAGTTATAAATGCCCAAATAAAATATTAGCCAAACAGAATTGTCAGGCACTATAGGCTTTTGATTACTTTACTGATTACAAAGTTTTACTCTATTCATAGATCGCATCTAAAGGTACGGGTAATTTCAAGTACAACTTACAGAAGATTTTCAGAAATGCTCCTAGCAGAGTTGTTTTCTAAGTGCCTGCAGCAGATTAGTTGACAGAACTAAAGAAAGCACCTCTTAAAGCATGGCAGCTACCGGGTGCATGTCTACTGCCAGCCAGGGAAAAACAGCCAGAGGGCAGAAGAAGAAAAAATAACAGAAGGACAAAATATTAAAATATAAACAATGATGGGTTTATTATTTATATATTCAGAAACTGAATGAGGAATTCACACAGCTGTGAATCACACAGCAAGTTAGAAGCTATTTATGAGAGTTTAATTTATATTAAATATATGTGCTAAATTATACAGAGTATTATATAACATATGTTAAGCACTCATGGGTAGTTTCTAACTTGTGGTGTGATTTGAGGTGAGATATTCACTCTCTTCTTCAATTTCAGAATCTGTCAGATTGGGATAAAAATATTTGTTGATATCACTGGACCAGTCTGAGGATGCCCTGGTATTTGAACAGCAGCCATTTGTGTGGATAGTGTTGCAGTTTTTATCACTGAATTACAGAAAGTGCTGTCAGTATTTCAGCAACTCAAACACCAATACAAGCCATGGACAGAAAAACCTATCTTAAGATAAGACAAGGGGTCATTTCTCCTCTGTGATCAACACTGTCTAATCTAGGGCAGGGTCAACAACAGAGGCAAAGAAATTTTGTGCAATATGTATGCTTCAGTGTTTGCTGCTCAACATGGCTTATCAGAGACCTCCTCCCCTCCCTTGATATAT
>NW_008692188.1:20885-35701 GCF_000695815.1 Acanthisitta chloris
ACATATATATATGATTAGTTGCTTATTGATAAATATCCTGATAAGAAATAAGTCTGGTATGTAGCTAAACATAACACTACATTTGCGAACATAATGATGCATTAATTGGCCTATCTGAGGCAATTATCTAGTGGACAAGTGCATATCCAATCAGACAGTGAATATACATATATGAACAGGCTTACACTACGTAAAGGTTCACCAAAGTTATTGACTCTATTTGTTTACGTTTTATGGTAGATAACAATATTAGGTCTACAAGAAAACTTCCAGAGCCAAATACTTTTCTTGAAAAAAATTCATTTCCTGCTGCCAGTCTTAAACAGAGCAAAGTAGAAGTACCACTTTAGTGTTCACTGAATTCCTACATTCCAACAACTTATCCAGACCATGGAGACAAGATAGCACGCAAGGATAAAGAGAAACTCAATTCCTGGAAAGAGTAAGAATTTACAAAGAGGAATACTTCTGTGTTCAGTGAAGTAAGGAGTAAAAAGCATAGCTCACTGGCTGTGACCAGTCCAAACCTTCTCCTCTCACACAGACACATGTGAATCTCTATGGTTATGCCGTGCTGTTGAACCTAGACAAAGAAAGTATTGTAGCCCCAGACTTGGACTGCTCTCCAGGAGAGGGCTCTTGACTGTAGAGTGGCATTGGTAAAGTGCTGAGGACTGAGGCTTCATGTGGCTTTCATAATGTTAATAATTATGATATGGACAAAGACACTGATGACAATGCACTCTGCAGACAGAGACAAAGATGTGCTACCAACAAAAATGCTGCACAGGATGAATTATCAAGCCTGAGCTGGCCGAATTCTTTGCTTCTGCTGGGGCACTGGCATGTGTGCAGGTAGTTTATCTGATATTTGTTAAATATTTATGTGCAAGACATCAGTCAGTTTAAGCAATCACACGATGTTGTGCTCTGAGATGAGCTAAGCATACTCCTTTCCTTATGCATTAGATCTAACTCCAGAAATAACAGGATAAGTATGTGCATTATATATAGAATGTATAGGATTTGTCTGCATAGTTCAGGACTTGTTTTCCACCCAGGACTCGATAAGCCATAAGGCAAGTCCTCCCTAGAAGCCATAGGACCCTGTGTTGTGCACCTGCTGAATACTCTGACTTGTGGGTATTGTCAGAGTTAGATGATATATGTCACAGATTAAAAAGTGAAGCCTCTCTGCTATCACCTACTAAGCAGTACTGGCAGGAAAGGCAGTGTGTCCCTTTGCATCAATGGCAGGTCACAGCCAGAACTTTGATTTGACATGCCATGAATTTGGGGTGCTAACAGCTGGGGCACAGGGCAGTCTCTTAACATGATTTCTGGTGGAAACTGCTGCATCTAGACCAGCTAAAAATGAAAGGGAACTTGAGTAAGAGCTCAGATAGCCATATTCCTATTGTTTGACCTGTCTTATCTGGTTTGCAGGCAAACATGTAGATATCCCCTTAAAGAAATGTACACATAAAGAAGCACACCTCTTCAATATGTATGCTCCTGACTTCTGCTCCTAGCACACTAAACACAAACCTACAGTGTGGATTTGCAGTGGGATTATTACTATTTATAGACTGAAATCTGACCCTTGAATTAGTAAGCATCTCAAAAAAAAACCCCAAAACCAACCAAAGCAACAAAACAACAATAAACCCCACAAATCCCCAAACACAACATCAGCAAAACAGCAGTGGTTTTAGCCAATTTATACTCACAGTTAGCAAAGCTGTGCAAAAATAGTAAGTAGACACCTGTACTTACACCCAAAGGCATGAACCACAGAACATCCTGAGTTGGAAAGGACCCACAAGGATCACAGGCTGACTTGTGGCCCTGCACAGGACATCCTCAAGAATCACACCATGTGCCTTAAAGCATTGTCCAAATGTTTCTTGAAGTCTGTCAGGCTTGGTGCTGTGACCAGTTCCCTGGGGAGCCTTTTCCAGACTGGTGCCCAACCATCCTCTGGGTGAAGAACCTTTTTCTAATATCTAACCTGAACCCCCCCTGACACAGCTTCAGGCCATTCCCTTGGGTCCTGTCACTGGTTCCCAGAGAGAAGAGATCAGTGCCTGTCCCTCCATTGCTCCTTATGAGGAAGTTGTATACCCCAATGAGGTTTCCCCTCAGTCTTCTCTTTATAGTGAGCACAGTGTAAACATTTTTGTTCATGCATACTGAGGGTACCAACCATCACTCAGAAGTACTAAGACAATAAAAATGTGTCAACAGTTGGGTTCATATTAATCCTGAAGGCCTTTGCTAAAACCATGAACAGAGGTGAAGCGACTACCAATTTGAACTAGATCATATCAGAAGTCATCTCCTTTCTTTACTGTCTGTACTTCACACTTTTTGCTCTACATTCCATTTGATTTAAATCACATTTTTAATACAGGTCACATCAATGCAGCATTCTCAAAGAACTTTTACTATGATATAGAAGGTTTCCACATGGGTGAAGGTAATGAAAAAGTCACTTACTTTCATTTTGGGGCAATTCATAGAAACCTGTGTAGTGACTATGCAGGTTTGTAAAAACAAGTCATTTGAGTTCTCCAGACCCTAGACAGGTTATGTCTTGGGACACTTCTATTGCATCTTTCCAGATATTTGATAGAATTTCTATGGCTTTTGGACAGTTAAACTCAGTGTTGCTGGGAGACAGTATTGCAGTGCAACCTTGCTCCATCCTCCTCTATCTGCTCAGCCATCTTCCATGTGATGTGGGTAAGGATTTTAAGACCAAATGCAGCTAATTCAACAGGTGGTCATTGCAGTTCACAAACTGGAATACTAGTTGAACCTGGCCCAAGTGGCTCTACTGTTCATCATTCAGATGTTTGCCATAAAGGTGGTGATCTCCAGGAGGGGCTGGGAAATAGTGGGGGATAGTATATCTTCAACACTAGGACTTACACCTGCTGATTCAGCTCCCCTCTATGAAAAAGCATGATTGTCCAAAAAAGTCACCTACTCAGTTGAACTCTACTCCCACTTAGCAATAACACCTTATCACACATTTGTTTTTAAGCTTCCTTATCTTGTTTACAAGACCTTTGTTAGTTTCCCAGTTGGTTAAGAAAATCATACTGCTTCAATAGCCAAGGGAGCTCCTTCCCATCCTGGTCCTAGGACAAAGATTTCGAGTTTAGGCCTCTCTGTTGTCATCCACACTTTACTCACCTTAATGTACTGCAGTGTGATCTTAATGGTGTTTCCTCTTCCAAACCTGAAAAAGTGACAATGGTTTTGCTTTTCAGTCATACCACTTCCTCAGAGTGTGTGGTTACTGACTTCTTTGACCTTAATAAATTGTCTGCTGGATTCTAGATGACATTTAGCAGTGTAATTTCTGACCTGAATAGTGTGAGAGCTGCCTGTTTGGAAAAAATTACTCTTTCCTTGTGGGTTACTGTTATTGCATCTGTCAAAGGTGCTGCTCCACCTGGAGCTCTGAAAATGAAAAGAAAGGGAACGATGACTGATATTTTCTTCTATGGCCTAAGCTCCAGGACATCTTCATCTTTCAACAAAAACTGCCTGGGATTTTTCAGACCACTGCAATGGGTATTGTTAGACACTGAATTAAATCTTGTTGAATCTGGTTCATCCATCTTCCCTCACTGAAGAGGCAAAGGAATCCTGTTGCTATAGGTAAAAGGGATTTGATATGTTTTCATTTGAGGCTTGAATGGATACTGGACACTTAGAAAAGGAGTGAGATCCTGATAGAGGAATAAAAAAAATTATACATGCTTGAAGCCCAGAAAGAAATACAAAACCAAGTTTGGTCCTAAACTAAGACTGTGAGGAGGATATTACTTGATTACTCCTCAGCTCAAAAAAAAATAATCCAAATATCTGTTTTATTGCAAATAAACAAACCAGAACAAATTAACTCAGCTTACTTCATCATCTCTTTTCCTCACTGTAATATCCTAAAAAAGCCCCAAATATTTTCTAGGCACTTGGACCAAGAGGAAGGCAATTATCTGTGCTATGTCTTTTGGGAAGGAGAATTTGTGTGGGCAGATCTATTCCCTGCTGTTCCACATTTGTTCGTGTTTCTGACAGGAGTGTTCCGGTTAATTAAGTTTTACATAATTTGTTATTTAAATAATTTCTAAAATATTTAATTTTCAAGTAATTGTAGGGTCTAGATCTAGAAACAGGTGGAAAAAAGAAATTGCACAGCTGCCTGTGGAACTGTTCATGTCAGGTATTTTACTTTTCTCCCATTTTCATTCTCTTTTTCCCTACCTCTCAGGAGATGCATGATACTCCATAACTTGACCCTAATTATACCTTTGCTCCAATTATCTGACTTTTCCCTCTTTCTTACTATGATCAACATCTAATTGTTACTTGGGGACATCTGGAAGCATTTTTTAAAAGAAAAGTGGGGGGAAGTGAGCAAGAGAGCACATTTTTTAGCCCACCCACAAGACCAAAAGCTTTCTCACTTCAAGACATTTTCTCATAAGCCTGCTTTATAAATAAAGCAGGGTCCAAACTCAAACAAAAATATAAATCAAGCACAACTAAGACAACTTTACAGAAAAGTATTGCCAGCAGGTTGAAGGAGGTGATCCTGCCCCTCTGCTCAGACCTTGTGAGGCAACATCTGGAGTATTGTGTGCAATTCTGGGCTCCTGGATTGGGTTAAGCAGCGAGAAACAAAGGTGATTAACAGACTGGAAGCACCTCACTTATGAGGAAAGGCTGAGGAAGTTAGGCCTGTTCAGTCTCAATGAGAGATGACTGAGAGGGGACCTCATCAATATATACAGGTATCTGAAGGGGGAATGCCAAGAAGATGGAGTCAGGCTCTTCTCAGTGGTGCAAATCAATAAAACAAGAGGTAAAGAGCAGAAATTTATGCGCAGGAAGTTCCACTTGACTATAAGGAAGAACTTCTTTACTGTGTGAGCCACTGAGCACTGGAACAGATTGTCCAGACGGGTTGTAGATTCATCCTCACTGGAGGTACACCAGAACTGTCTGGACACAATCCTGAACCATGTGTTCTAGGATGACCCTGCTTGAGCAGGGAGGTTGGACCAGGTGACCCACTGTAGTCCCTTCCAACCGGACCAATTCTGTGACTCTGTGGAAAAGCTTGAAAATTTTATTAGCTTTCTAAACTGTCCATTTCTGACTCCTGCATGACCTGCATCAAAATAAACATATTTGTTTAAAAAGATTATCATAATGATCCTTTGATTCCTCTCTATCCATCATTCTTTT
Source organism: Acanthisitta chloris (assembly GCF_000695815.1). Classification (NCBI taxonomy): domain Eukaryota; kingdom Metazoa; phylum Chordata; class Aves; order Passeriformes; family Acanthisittidae; genus Acanthisitta; species Acanthisitta chloris. Next base: position 26,151 of record NW_008692188.1, read on the forward strand.
TTCCACACATGGTGTGTTTTGTCTCCTGGTCAGCTCGCTGAAGTGTAATGCCTACAAGAGAAGGGAGCTTTGCTATCAAACAAGTGTCAGCAAAAGAGCCTGCTTTTTTAAAATTATTTTTCAATTTTACTACTCAGATTATGCTCACATCTGCCTCCTCACATTTACCTTGTCCCATTTAGTCTTTATTCATGTTGAATGTCTTCAGCTGTCCCAGGATGTTGTCTGGTCCAAGCTCTTACCCAATGCAGGGCTAGCCTCCAAGCACCCTCCAAGTTGAATTAGGTTGTTCAGTGTCTGGCCTAAGATGTGAAATCTCCAGGGACAAAAATAACATATTGTCTTAGGGCACCTGTGCCAGTGTTAATGACTCCCAGAGTTAACAGGTTTTTGCCTTATATCGAGTCAGAATAGTTTTTGCTGTAAATTGGGACTGTTGTCTTTTGTTCTTCAAGCATACAACCCCAAGATCAGTATGGTTTCATCTTCTAAACAGTCCTCATTTTGCAGCTGAAGACTGCAATAAGATCCCCCTTTAGCCTGATGAAAATTAAGGCAAACAAACCCATCACCCCGTCACAGAACATGTTACATGCTCAAAGCATCTTCCGCTAAACTCTCTTGAGCTTTTGCAATAACTTTCCTGTACTGGGGCCCTAAAGTTGAATACAGTATTCCTGATGTGGCCTCATAAGTGCCTAAAGTGAAGGCAGTAATCACTGGTAGTTGAATTCTGACTAAGGAAGCTCATCTTTCATTCACAGTGTCCATCTTATTCACAGTGCTGCTAGTACTAAGTATTATGCTAGTACATAGAGACTTAATTGTCTCTAAGGACACTCAGGTTCCAAACAGGCCAAAACCCTTGGTTTGAAATAAAATCTGTGCTATCACTTCTTTAAGAAATTATTAAATAAATGTAATACCTCTTCAGATATTGTCTGATGAACAGAATACTTGTAGATGTCCAAGTCTAATATCATAAACCCTCAAACTGCAAAACATGGAAGTTTGGCTATTTCAAAAGGTCTTCTAACCTCAAGTCTCCAACAGTATGCAGAAAGCAATGGTTAGTACAGTTGCAAAATGGCCTGGGGTTAGAAACTAAATCAAGCATTGGACTTTAAACTGGTTTCACTACTGCTATTCTGAAATGCTATTTCACTCTGAACACTAGTAACTGGAGACTGATTTTTGCTAGCAATTTGAAAGGTATAGTACACCACGGAACATTTCTTCTGTTCTGCTCAAATAACTGTAAATATAGGTCAGCATGGTGATTTCTTTTTATTGTAAGAAGAGCTGATGTCAAGTCGAGTACTCTTATTTACAGAAACTTGAAATATTTATTTCAAGATATTTCATAGTTATTTACTTTTCGTGCAAATAAGTCCTACAAGTAACTGAGAAACATTGAAAGAGACTAATTCCTAATTTCTTAGATGTTCACTGGATTCTTCCTACTAAACATAACTTTTATGTAGCCTATTTAAACCTGTTGTTACTAGTCTTCTAAACAAATGATGCCCTTGGAGAAAGAAAAAAAATTAATGTGCTTTACACTATCTTATTTAAGGATTAACTACTTGTCTTTGAAGCAAGTAAGAGTCTTCTAAGGTTCTGAAAAAGGAAGATGACTTATTTTGTTTGACAGTTTTCAGGATCTAAAATGCTGTGCAATGTTTTTTCAAATTCTGTCTAGGCACAAACAGTGATTTTGACAAAGCTTACAATAATATAACGATTGAACTAACAGTTTCACAGATCACCTGCCAAAATATTACAGAGAATCAATAAGCAATTGCTTATATGATTCTGAAACCAAACCAGATCTTCCTGTTGTAAGAAACCAGAACCACAAAATGAAAGATAGGCATGATTTTTACATAAGATGGCAAGTTCTATTCATGTTTATATTAACTGAAACTACAGGATTAATTGTCTCAGATTTGGAGTAGAAAAAAGCAAACAAACAGCTGTTCACCTATCCAGATAAAACCTGTATCACTGAAAGGCACATCAGGGACAGAAAAGACAGCCTCCACCATTAACTTATGTTTATCAATCAGCATCTCCATTTCCATCTCTTGAAGTTTAACTCTTCAAGTCCTGTGCTGCTAAGCACACTGCAACCACATGTCTAGAAATTACAAAGCCATGATGGGATAATTTGCATGACCGGCATGTTGTCATGAAGGGCTACACACTCTTTAGAAGAGACAGACCAGGAAGGCATGGTGGTGGAGTTGCCCTTTACATGGCACAGCACTTAGAAAGTATTGAGCACTGCCTTATTGAGGGTGATGAGCGTGTCAAGAGCTTACTGGTTACGGTAAAATAGCAGACTAGTAAGGATGACATTGTTGTGGGTGTGTGCTACAGGCCACCTGATGAAGACAAGGAAGTGGATGAGCTAGAAATAGTCCCCAAGTCACAGGCCCTGGTTCTTGTGACTACCCGGACATCTGTTGGAAAACCATGCAGCAAAGCACAAACAGTCCAGGAGAGCATTGACGATAATTAAGGTTCACTTCCTCCCGGCTCAAGAAGGATGCATTCCAACAAGTAAGAAATTGGGCCAAGGGTACATGAAACCTCTGTGGATGAACCAAGAACTCCTGTCATTACTGAAACATTAGCAAGAAATGCACAGGAGGCAGAAGCGGGGTCATGCCACCTGGAGTGAATGTAGAGAGGTGGCCAGTGCAGGTAGAAATAAGCCGGACATCTAAAACCATGCAGCAAAGCACAAACAGTCCAGGAGAGCATTGACGATAATTAAGGTTCACTTCCTCCCGGCTCAAGAAGGATGCATTCCAACAAGTAAGAAATTGGGCCAAGGGTACATGAAACCTCTGTGGATGAACCAAGAACTCCTGTCATTACTGAAACATTAGCAAGAAATGCACAGGAGGCAGAAGCGGGGTCATGCCACCTGGAGTGAATGTAGAGAGGTGGCCAGTGAGCATTGACGATAATTAAGGTTCACTTCCTCCCGGCTCAAGAAGGATGCATTCCAACAAGTAAGAAATTGGGCCAAGGGTACATGAAACCTCTGTGGATGAACCAAGAACTCCTGTCATTACTGAAACATTAGCAAGAAATGCACAGGAGGCAGAAGCGGGGTCATGCCACCTGGAGTGAATGTAGAGAGGTGGCCAGTGCAGGTAGAAATAAGAAAAGAAAGGCCAATGCCAACCTAGAATGAAATCCGGCCAAAGATATCAAGGATAACAAAAAGGATTTTTAAATACATAAATACTAAAAGACGCAATCCTGAGCCGTGTGCTTTAGAGTGGCCCCGTTTGAGCAGGGAGATTGGACTAGATGATTCACTGTGGTCCCCAGCCTAACTGATTCTGTGACTGTGAAATGTTGGTCAATGTCACAGTATCAAAAAGTATTAAAGACATACTTCATCCAGGGGGACAAAAAAGAAACAAATAAGGTTTTGCTGGTATACATTAGTAGATTTGCATATCAATTGCAGGTCTGTTAGGACAATCTGTTGGTTTAGCTAAAGACAAGTACACAATACTGGTGAAATCTTTCTCCTGGACTTGAATCCTTTTTCCAGAATACCTTATACAGAGTGGAAATTACAAAACCAACCCATCTTCCTCCCAGGAATTTGCAACTGCTGGCAAGGCAGGCAGGCTACTGGTGGCCAAAAGTCACAGAGCTACTCCCTCAGCCACACTTCTTCAAAGCAGAACTTTACACCATGCTTAATAGCAGTGGCTGGGTACACTTGGTGTCAACATGCAGGGAACAGCCCTGGTGAAAAAACACTTTAAAAATTCATGTAGATTAGAACAGATATGTGGGAAGAAAAAGAAGTATGACTAGGGGGATAAGCACAAAGTTGCATAAAAAATCGGAACACAGAAGTGACTGCAGAGCCCTATGGAGCAGAAACAGGCATTTTCTACTCCTAGATGTAACTTGTCCATAAGAGCAGTTCAGTAACAAGAAATTCAGCCTAGATTAAAACGGTGAATTCAAGGAGAAATTTAACTTCTGTGGCTGTCAGTCCAGTACATTTAATGCTTACTAATCATTATGAAAAGCCTAAAATTTTTAAATACAATATTAAGCAAAATCGTTGACATGAAGAGGAAAGTTATTTAAGGCAGATTATAAAGACAAGCAGCCTGAATTGTTCATATTTGTTCAATTACAAAGAAATACCTGGCTGTATTTCAGTTTCAGCCTTTATAAGAACAGCCATTAGCACAGATACTTGTTCATATATCAGAAGTATTTTTACCCATACCTGAAAAAATGTTTATCAAGAAAATACATTGTAAAAATTGCTTGCAATTCCTAATAGACTAGGAAATAAACAAATCCTAACTAAATGACTCTTCCCAAATGTAGAATATTCTGCTCATGACAGAAATATATTTCACTGAATAGATCCTCTTTGAAGAATGAAGGTCAACTAAATTGCTTCCTAATTAATCAATCAGCTTGGGAACAAGTTGACCAAGAAATTCTACTGCAGTATGCTCAAGTAACAAATTCAATCCCTTTTGTCTTCTTGTATTCAACAAATACCGTAACAAATGGGTGCACCGACAGGAATGTCTCCCTGAATATGGCCTGATAAGTGAATATGCAAAAATTAGAAGTATTCAGATCAAAAACGTGATCTTAAGAAAACCAGGACACATTTTAAGGGAAGAGAAGCATACCTGATGCACAGGGAAAAGCAACACACCCTATCATGTGACTACTCTTTTCAACCAAAACTAATAAGCTTTTTCAGTGTCATATATTAAATACATGCAAAGAAGTACTCAGAAATTACATTAATAGAAATTGCTTAGCAACTTATTTCAAATAACAGAAAAATACAAAACCTCACAAATAATTCACACTTAATTAACAAAAGAGAACATATTCATTGAATAAAGGATTTGAATAAAATTATTGTCTTGCATCTCCTAGTTCAAGTTTCCATGACAACTTTTCTTTACTCATGAATAGCAGGTTTGAAGTAGTACCAAAGTATGATTCAGATGTACTCTACATTTTATTTGAGTTTATAAAGCAAGATCCTTAAAGAGAATAGAAAATACACTCTTATTACATTCATTTTACAAAATACATCAGTGTGCATTACAAAAGACACCACAACTGTGATGTGACAGTAATTATTTCAATTTAAACTCCTGACTGCTAGCAATAGTGGCAAATACTGAAAGCCTATGCTTACAAAGTATTTAATTGCTTCAAATGAGGCTAGTCAAATTTATTTCAAATCTGAACAAGCTTTGCTTGCAACTGAAATATCTCCATATGCAGTATGGAGATACCATGCAAACTGCACAGGAGCTAAAACTCCTGGTAACCTTACAGTATCAGTATATGAATGAACAGCAGTACAAAGTGCAACATTCTCATGTGTGCTAAGTGTTAAATGAAAAGGTTTATGGTAAAGTACCTTTATTGTCCTTCTACTGACTGTGGTGTCATCACATGGGGGACTAGTTTAAATCAGAAGTATGATTTAGGGGCCTTTAGTATCTTTGTTTTTAAAAATACCCAAACTTTTGAGGATGACAGGATTAAAGGAAATAAAGCTGATACAGCATGGGGCAGGGAGCTTTGCCACATAAATAAGATGCACTTCTTTTTCAGGTTAAATTCTTCTTACAAAAACTCCATTCTCTATCTGAGTTCATAATTTTTAAAACCTCCTTAGAATTAATAGGGTAGATTTAAAAGAAAGCACTTGCAATTATCATAAAAGTATTCAGCTTTTCCCAAAGGATATATCTCTTCTTCTGTTTCCTCAAGTAGTTCTGGAGACAGGTGCAGAGACACATGAGCTTGCTGTGCACAGCTTATTAACTCAGGTTTAGAGTCATAGTAATGAAGCTGTATGATCTGCAGGCCAAAGCTGGCCCTGTTCCAGGCAACTTTAAGTACAGCCAGAAGAAATGCATTCCCTTTTTTGTATCTGTCCATAAAAATGTACTTATAGCCAATATTTCAGCTTCAGATAGTCATGCTGGTTGTCTCTGTTTTTAGATCAGCAAGATATGCACCAGGAGTGAGGTTTAGAGCTGTGTACATTTACACACACCTACATCAACCCCCACAAACAAAGCAGTTCATCTGAGTTTACTGGTGACATTTGAAAAGTCTGGTCATGGTCAGTGATTTTCAATCTGAAAAACATGCATTATTCATTATTCCTAACCAAGAAAACCAGGCCTAGTCTCAACAGGTGAAGGTTAGTAATAAAAGGCACATCTACTAGAGTGATTTTAGAGGATCAGCAAGGCAAAAAACACTGTCAGCTTTACCCAGGAAGTTACTTTGTGCACAGCTGTGAAGCATCACTCCACCGACTGTACTGAGACTCCTCATCCCATCTAGTCACAGAATATACAGCTCATGTTCAAGTATTTCTGCCCTCTATTTGTCAGTAGCATTTTCCTGTATGACTAAGGTTTTATGCATAGTCCTGTTACTTAGCTTTCTGTATCTGCATAGGCAATCTGTTTTCTGTCACCTTGTGCTAATGAATATTTACTAACAAAAGATTGTCATCAACCACTACTTCATCTGTCACAGAGAAATGCTGATTTCAGTGTTTCAGAGTGTTTGCCTAAGGCATCATTTGACCATTGCCTTTTACTTACTTGTGAAAGAACACGCTTTCAAGCACTCTTAACCAGCTTCTGTTGTTATCTTTTGTCTTTCTCCCTGAAATGTGAAGATGCTAAAATCTAATTCTGAAGATAAAAAAGTAGGTTTGTCACATCACATTTGTACCACAGAAAGACTTTTCCTAATAGCCTGTACAAAGGCTTTCTCAAGTGGTGTTTAGAACAGCTGATTCACTAACATGAGTCAATATCACAAGAGTTAGATGAAATCCCAATTCGGAATGTGTTGACTGGTCTCAACGCAAGAAAACAATACGAAGAAAACACAGAACACAGCTGAGTCCTGAATATTCAATCTTACTATTTCAAGGGCAAGCCCATTTCTTATTAGTTCTTCTATTACATATATAGTCATATTATCAGTAATTTCTTGGGAGGGGGGGGGAAGACTTTCAGGAATACTACTAAATATTACTAAAAAAACTCACAAAATGAGGTGTTATGTAATTCCTCATCGTGTCATCTCACTTCCACACATTACAAACACCATATGTATAAAAATAGGACTAATGAACACAAAATATGGCAATGATGTATAGCATCTGCAATTTTACAGCCTTTTTATTGTGCATCATGTATTTAAGTTACTGTGCTACAGAGAAATTATAAAGCCATCAATAAATTAAAGAAACCACCTTTTCTAAACAAAATTACGGGTTTGATCTTTAAGTACCTTAAGACATTACAGTTTTCAAATACACTAAACATTGCAGTTTAAAGGCAAATTTTTGCTTAAAAAATCCAAAGATAGAACAAATACTGAATTACATTATATTAATAATGGCTCATGAACAGAGGTTGTTTTTGAGGAAAAAAATTGCTACATAACTATATTCTAGGAAAGTGTAGTAACATTTTTTTTGTCATGCTCTTTTTCTCTAATAATTTATGTTTAGAGGTTTCAAAATCTGGAATAAATCTCATAGGTGATAAATTAATAGGAACTGGAAATTATCATGATCAAAGTCACCAGATAAATTGTATGTGATTAGCCTAGTAATCAGACTAATAATCCTGCATTCATACAAACTTCTGTGTAGGCTAGATGGAATGCAGCACAGGTGAGTCGCTCCATTTAGGGTTTACCTAAGAAACATCTCAGTATTGCAGCACAATTCAAAACATGATAGGTCCAAACAAAGATTATTCTCTTTTCCACAATGCAGCAGTCTATCTGTATTTTGCGATGTTACACATCTTTAAATATCAAATCCAAGGGTGTGCTTACCAATATTAAAAATCCAGACAATAACTGTAATATTCATAACCTGTATGTACCATCTTTTACCATAGAGCTAAACCCACTTCCTATAAGTAACTTCTTCTATCAAGGCCATAAGGAGATAAACACATGGTGAATATCTTTCTTTAAACAAAGGCTTGATTTTGGTGTGTTATATGTACAGCAAAGCATACAAATTAAACCTCAGTGAAAAGTCACAAGTGTTCCACTAGCTCCATTTTGTGCAAATAATTTGATGAACCACAGTGAACTGTAGCAAATTATAGTCAACAAGTCTTGGCATCATTACTCCTTGGAAATCCTGCCTAAATAGAGGCTATCTTCAGCATGAAAGTGATATGACCTGGCTCAGCACGTCTTTAATTTTATTTTCTTCCAGACTAGACACAAGTCTTATACTAAACCAAACCAAACCAAAAACACTTCGCAAGCTACTTTAAAAATACATTCAAAGCTGTTAGTATTTGCATACAGATAAAAACAAAAAAGAGGATGAAACACAACCACTAAGGATTACACCACTTATGGAAAAAACTCCATTACTCCCCACACTATGAAACTGCCTAAAGCCCTCCACATGACCTTCAGCATCTCCATCATCTATTAGCTTATATAACCAAGAAGGTATTTGTCCAGTAAAATAAAATTCACGGAGTTGTGTCTTTTTCTACTTCTTAAAACAAGAGTCCATTTGTGAAAATATGTAATGCTCCACTTAAATCAAAACAAACTATGATAGAATGATTTTGCATAAAAAGGCTCATGCAAGGACACAATTTTGTCATGCCAAAATACAATCTGGTTTATGCTGCAGCATAAAAAACTTCTCTGAACTTCTTCCAGATCATTTCAGAGCAAGGATAAAGGTATGTCCAAATTTTCCAATCACTTAAACCTATACACATAAGTCCTCCTCACACACCCATCCTCCATCTTATGATGGTATATATGAGCTTCTGTTTAGTATTACAAATCAAGATGATTTTCCATTCGGGTATAGTATGTTGCTGCCAAGAATGAGTCATCTTAATCACATGGCTTCTTAAGTGGATAGTCCTTGCTTTTTGAGCTGAATAAATTAAGTTTTCTGCAATCCTGACCTGCCATGGCCTCTATTTAACATAACTGTTTATCTTTCTAAGATCAGATAATGATAACAGACAGATGCCTAATTTCTGGGCTGGCTTACATTTGTGCAAATCTGCAGCTTTGAATCTGAGTTCAGTGGAGTTATTCCAGGGTCAAAGTGACAATAGTTTTTAAGTATTCCTTGACTAGAAACAGTACTTTCTCTGACAATTTTACCAGCATTATGCAATCAGTCCAGCATCTATGTGCCTTATATTGCTTCTTTAGAAGCTGCTCTACTCTTTACTTAAGTATTTGAGTATTTCAATTTTCCTTCAATAACAAACTCACATTTTATCTAAATGCTTTTCACTCCCAAACAAACTGGAATCTGCTTTTACTTTCAATTTTTAAACAACTATGTAATAACAATGTAAAGAATTAAAAAGTATTTGGACATGTTTTCAGATTAACTTTAACATTCAGATTTAATTGCATCCCTCTTCTCTTTATTTTCAAATCACATACTTTCTTAGGCCCAGATCTTGTATTTATAT
>NW_008692188.1:35761-48472 GCF_000695815.1 Acanthisitta chloris
ACTAGCTCTTCTGCAATTGCAGCAGTGTGGGGTTCTGTACAATCTGTCCCCACCGAAAAAACACTTGTGCAGCTAGCTTCTGCAGTGCCACACACTGCTCAAGCTACATTACTGTTAATGCCTGAATGGTCCAATTTAATCATACCTTGCAGGTGTCTGCTTAAGTGAAGGTCAGATCTTTCTCTACACATGCATAAAAATAGGAAGTCAAGACTTAGACCAATCTTGTATCCCTCTACAACACTACAGGATGTTCTAGGTTGTTCTGATTGAATATTATTAATTGTTTTGTTTAATATTCTCTAATGTTCCCCAGGTAGATCTAGCCAGCCCAATACATCAGCAGTCCTGAAGAAAAATCCTATTTTACATTTCACATTGGATCAATTTCTGTTTTGAAAATATTGATTTTCTCATCAGCTAAAAATGTAAGAATTACAGGGTGTTCTGTGGGTAGCAGAAATAACAAGCAGACTTCCTATGGGGTTGCATCCTTTGCTCTCAACCCTCAGACAACACCCTCACAAAGGCAAGAAATAGGACATGCAGCTGGTAATATGCAACTGTATGTGTGACTGATGGCTGGTTAATCGCCTGCCAAACAGCACATCTCAGCTGTCTGTCAGTTTTTTCAGTGAGATCTTTTGCTTCTACAAAGTCATTGGTGTTCATCATACCTATAGGAGTATACCTTATTCCAAGACTTTAAGGGGAAAGTTCTATAAAATATTTCTTTTAAATGCAAAATCTCTAACATTAACCAAGCATAAAGGGAACATACTGGTAATAGCCAGTGTTTGTGTTAACTAATTAGCTACTTAGTTAGCTGTTTGATTGCTCCAGCACCACTTACCTGTTGTCTGCTTCTGTGTTGTAAACAATTCATGGATACAGGACTACCAGCTATTACTTACCACGTGTTATTGTACCACATAGAGCTTTCAAGCTTTGTTGGTCCTTAGAAGTACCACCAGCTTTAAATATTTCACAAAAAATAAAAATCAATGCTGGTGAAGTAAATCTATCACTCTTTTAAGCTACTCAGCTGCAATGCAGGTATGGCAAAGTACCTGTCTTTAGCTTTTTATGGCAATCTTTTGTTCATGTAAACACAGAAACCCAAAGACTTTTTGTTAACTCCAGACATTCTTCTTCCTATTCATTAGAGAAAAAAACCAGCATCTTTACTGCCAGGTACATTTGATAGCTGTGTTTTTTTGAAGCAATCTAGTGATAATGTACTATCTCCCTTACAGCCATATGCCAAGGAAGTCCCCTATGAAGAACTACAGTAACAGCTTTCTGAGAATCAGACCATCACACATTTGAGAGGTATACAGATCTATTCTCCTGGCTACTTATGTTCCTGCCCATCTGTTGGAGTGGCAAGGTGCCTGCTAGCAGGCTGACGTATCCATTTCAATAAAACAAAAATAACAATAACAGAAAAAGCTTCCAGCCGACGTTATACTTCCAGCACTTGTACTTCCACAAGGAATCCCTCCTTAGTCACAGTGATACCATATGCTTCTTTTGCAAAACACCTAGTGACGCGTGCCAAACTTTGGTGGGAGGAAAAAAGAAGACCATGAGTTCACAACTGCCAGGATGACAGACTGTACATAGCAGTGGAAACCTGAGGAGTACACTAAGGCAACATGTGGTGTCCAAACAAGTAACGAAGAAGTGTAACTGGTCAACTTGCATCTGTGGCTGGTATAAGCATTCATCTCTCAAGTGTATCAAATGTAACTAAGCTATTCCAATTTTTCTTCTCTAACTCCCTATTAAAACAATAACCTAATTTTTGTTTAACTTGAGTCCTTAGGCAGGTCTTCTGGGTACTCTGTATTTATAATTCTCCTGGAATCTTCATATCAGTATGTCCACATTAAAATGAAGTCATTTCTGACAAGCCCAAATTTAGCACGGATTTGAAAGGCAAGCTGAGTTAATTCCTGTTTGCATATGATCGTGAGAACAAACATGCAGCAGGAACAGCGAAATCCATTGTTTTCAAAGGACTTCCAAAAGTTGGCAGTCAGTAAGCAACGCCATGAAGAATGTACAGAAAGAAGACTCTATGTATTCCTTTTTGGTGAGTGGACTCTAAGGTTAACAGGAAGAAAAGGTGGTTAATGCTTGTTTATCCTGATCCTCCTGAATCAAGTGAGCAGATCTCTTGAGAAACAAAAGCCTTTCCTGTAGTCACTTCCAGACACTGAGCAGAGTTGTTAAGCTTTACGTAAATGTAATTTTGGACAAAATAGTGTCTTGTTGCCAGTGTAGAGGCAAACTTTCAGAGTAGCTGCATGTATTCTGTTCTGGATTTTAACTAGTTGATACAATTAATACAACAACTAGTGAATTACATGCCAAGTTTCAAAATCTGCATTTACTCCAGACATTAAAATGACCAATTTGAATCTGATCAGGTAGCAGCAGAGTCTTCCTTTACGAGGTCTGAGTAAAACAGGAAGTACACACTGGTAGGCAGATCCAGCACTAAATAGTGATAAATAGGCCAACAAGCATAGTGAAATAGTGACATCTATGTTTGAAAACTGTTTTCATATGGATACCAGGGTACTCTGAAAGGCTTCCAACTTCATGCCCATACCAAGTCATATGCACAGGTCTTAGTGTATGCCAGAATAGAACTAGGACTTGGCTCATCCAGTATCAGCTCCACAGAGGATATAGGCTCCACAACACGGAAAGTACTACCATGACGCCACATTGCCTTTGGCTTTGAAGCCTATTTCTCTCTACCCTGAAAAGTTACATATTTTAGAATGAGGACCAGAAAAACAACCAGTATTTTGAGCAAGTACTACCTATAAGAGTCAATAGGAAGGCTGAAACAAAAGCCTTATTCTTTCTTTTCCAGAGTTTTGGCATTGTATCTACCCCAGCAAGAAGGCATATCTGCAAGGAGGAATGGGTATTTGAGGTACCTGGTGCCTCAGCTGGCTCAGCCTGGCATGCAATCAATGTGCATGCCTGCGATTGCAGCTGGGTATGTCCTCAGTGGTGCCTGAGTACAAACTTCTATAGCATGGACACCTGTGACCAGCAGCTGTTCTGGCCAATAGCTTTTGAGGACAAGTGAAAACTTGTATCCCATTTTCATGGTGAATAAAGCTATGGAGGTTTTCATATGCATGGGACAAGAACTGAAAACCTATTTGTGCTGCAGTACAAATGAGAACCACAGTGTATAATTTATCATTTATAATTCATAGCTCATAATTGCTTCTAGTGAATGGGACAAATATTGTAGATTAATACTGACATTTTTCTTATTGCAGCCTGAAAGGATCTTCTAGTCTGCAATTTCCTAATTAAACAGGATGTGCAATCACAGAATGAAAGAAAAGCTCTGATTATCTTAGCCTGTGTCAAGCCAACACATTTTTCCAGTGAAACTACAATGGTGAGGGTTAATGAGCAGCATTAGTGTAAAATAACATTAATTCTGCATGTTACCACCAGTACATAGCATTATTTCTCAACTATTGCACAGTCTCACCACTGAGCATTTAATTCTGAATCATACAGTGCTGTCCTTGAAAAAGAAAAATCTGGAACTTACATCCTAGTCAAAGAGAATATATTAAAATATACTGAACCACACAAAAGATCAATGGTCATCAAATAATACGATAGAGGTGCATGGCAGAAGAAGGGAAGAGAGAAAGAAGGAAGGATAGATGGAACTCATTTCCAGTTCTGTGGGCTTTTTGCAGCAAGCCAAGGCAACTTCTCCAGCATGTAGTTTCTATCCAGCTGCCCTCTTTCCTGAGGGCTCTGTGGAAGCAGGTCACAAGATGCACAAATTGCCATGTCATCTGCAGCTTGCACCTAGCTGTTTCCTCTCAAAAGATCCTTCAAGGGTTGTCATTGATTTATTCCAGATTACTCAGAAGCATCAGGTCTACTGTATAAACAGAGGCAAATTGTACTATACACATAACTGCTCTTTTGGTTAGAGGGTAAGTAGAGTTCACTGCTACCATTAAAACAATACTACTCACTGACTAGAAAAACTGGTCACCAAACAGATGTAGGTATGTATCGAAATATCCTGGATTTAAAAGGTCACCACTTCTTTCCTTATTAGTCCAAATTAGGTCATTCCTGAGGACATCAGGACTAAGAACCTCCAGCAGGGACACAAAACAAAAATGTCAGAACACCACAGGAAAGGCAAGAAAAAAGATGTCAGTTGCTAACTTTTCTGAGGTGGACATTTTAAAATACTCACCTCACCAGAAACTTTGTGAATTTGTTGGTACATCTCTATGTTTCCTGTTCCCCTGCTTCCCAGTGACCCAGAAACATGGTGACTTTCAAGACACATCATTTGTATGTAGACAGCCACTATTACAGTGAAGATATGCCAGTACCTTTTTCCGAGTGAGAAATGCTGGCAACACAGTGAGTGCAGAGGCAATTACTACAACTTCTTAAACCTATGCAGAACCAAAAGACAGAATACTGATACATTGCTCTGCAACACAACTATGAGCTAAAACCACAGGAGCTGCAGTAAAGGAACACATTTGCCAAGAAAACCCACCAGTAATTTGAGTATCCAGATGCCATTTCCTTATTATCTTGACAAGAATGAATCTGTCCTCTTCTGTACAACAAATGTGGAATCTCTTCAACCCCTAGGTACTACCACTAGGTAGCCCTAGACCTGTCTAAGGGACTTTACAAACAGAACACACCATGAAGAAAAGCAAAGATACTGTAATCTTTCTCACTGTTGTCCTGCCCATTTCCACAGGGCAAAAAGAACCCTTTTCCAGCAGAAAAAAAATAATGAGTCAAACAAAACCTAAAAGCCATATTCAAATGTCTCCAGTGTCAAATTAACTGAATGCACTACTGGCTAACATGCTGTGGGAGGAAGAAAATTACTTTCCAAAACCCCCCTGAAAAACTGCCAGCCCTGCCACTACTACACGGTGGTAATCTTCATAGAATCATAGAATTTTAGGGGTTGGAATGGACATTACAGATCATCTAGCCCCATTCCCCCCTGCCATGGGCAGGGACAACTCCTCACTAGATCAGGTTGCACAAGGCCTCATCTAGTCTGGTTTTGAACATCACCAGGATCGGGGCAGCCACCACTTCCCTGCCCAACCTGAACCAGTGTCTCACCACTCTTTCAGTAAAAAACTTTTTTCTAATATCTAACCTAAACTTCCCCTCCTTCAGTCTGAACCTGCTACCCCTTGTCCTATCATTGAGTTCCTAAGAAAGAGTCCCTCTCTGGCTACCTTGTAGACCCTTTCAGATATGGAAAAGTTGCTATGAGTCTTTTCTTCCCCAGGCTGAACAGCCCCAACTTCTTCAGCCTGTCTTCATAGCGGAGATGCTCTAGTCCTCTTATCAACTTCGTGGCCTCCTCTGGACTTGCTCCAAGAGTTCCATGTCCTTCTTATGTTGAGGACACCAGAACTACATGAAATATTCCAGGTGGGGTCTCACAAGAGCAGAGTAGAGGGGAGGAATCCCCTCTTTTGCCCTGCTAGCCACAATCCTCTTGACACAGCCCAGGATACAATTGGCTTTCTGAGCTACTAGAGATACTGCAGCTCATGGTGAGCTTCTCAGCCACTGTCACTCCCAAGTCTTTCTCCTTGTTGCTGGTCTCAATTACTTCCCCACACAACCTGGGATTGCCATGGCCCAGATGCAGGACCTTGCACTTCATTTTGTTGAACTTCATGAGGTTTGCATTGTTCCACGTCTCAAGCCTGTCAAGGTCCCTCTGGATGGCACATCCCTTCCCTCCAGCATGTCGACTGTCCCACACAGTTTGGTGTTGTCAGTGAACTTGCTGAGGGTGCACTCAATCCAATGTCCATGTCGCCAACAAAGATGTTGAACAGTATTGGCCCCAGCACCAACCCCTGAGGGACACCACTCATCACTGGCCTCCACATGGACAATGAGCCACTGATCACAACTCCCTGTGTAATTCAGAGGAATTAATAGTTACCATGTTTACTCAGGGCCCCACCTTGACTGAGCTCCTCAACAACAAATAAACAGTTCAAACTCTTAACAATGATAGCAAGGATAAGTGAGTGTATGTTTACCTTAACTAATGTTTTGAAAACAAAAGCTATTTCTAGAATGTTTGAATGTATCACTAATTAGTGTTAACTTTTCCAAAACAAATGTAGTGTATATACCATATACAGTGCATGATAGTGCCTGTATATACAAAACATCTTGCTCTGAAAAGAATGAGTCCACCTACACAAAAATTAGCTATCCTTTGGCTTAACAAAGGACAAATTCTCACAACCAGAAGCTGGGATAGATTCACCTACAGCTCCACAGAGAGCTGAGCAGCTCACATCAGACTGATGAGCAGAACTTTGGACACTACGTCAGGGACTAATGTGTCACTTTCAAGTTTTCTCCTTAAGAGTAAATAGATACATGCTGCTGTGGAGATCTCTGCACCATGCATTTCCCATACTGACTTTCTGCGGGTTTTTCAATAATTGTAAGAATTATTTATATAATAGTGGAACATTGTGCTGAAAGTATATGTAAGAGAGCAGTCTGCTATCTGTCACTGGTGTCCAGACTCACACATTATAAAACGAGTCCTCTTTTTGGGATGCTCAGAGTGCACAAAAATCTGGTTTACTAACTGATTTGCCCGAGTCCGGATTAGGTACTTCTTCTACTTATTTCTACCGAACTTTCCTACAAGTCCTACAAGTACCATGACTTAAACAGTCAATTGCTGGATTCACATCACAGGAAGTAAAGACACTTGCTCAAAATATTTTTCCTCCAGGATAAGTTAAGCTATTGCCTTGTTGATAGTGTCAAAAAAAAAAATAAAAAATAAATATCATTGAACAGGTAGGAAAAACCGTTCAGCTGAGGAAAAAAAGGTTCCAAATGTAATGCACCAGATGAAGTCCTGAGATACAGAGTGGCTAAAAAAATTTTTTAAAAAAAAAAATCTTACACATTTAACAGAAATCTTAGTGTGCCATTAGTGTGCCAGCATTTCACTGGGTTTTATAAACATACCAACAGAAGTTGAGAGGAATTTCCAAAGGGCCTGCACCAGTCAGCTGCACAGTCAAATACAGCAGCAAACAAATTCACTAATGACAAGTAAAAACTAAAGGAGAAAAAAACTTTATGCTAAGAGTCCTAAAATATTTCCAACTAATACTATAATTTCTGAAGGAAACTGACGTCACTGTAGTCCAGTGAAGACCTTTACTCAATGAAAAGGTGCTGTTAGAATAAGTGAAACTGACAAAAAACCAATATACACTGCTACGCTCGAGACTTCATTATTGTCTTGGCCCTGTTCCTGAGCATTCTTGGTGTTGCACTGACCTCTGGTGGGTGGCAGGAAAATAGGACATCGAGAACTGAAGCTGACAAAAAGCCAAGGAAATCATACCTTGCAATTTTGGAGGGAATTCAGCAAGTGCATGCAGAAAGCCTGACACTGAAAGTGCTCTGAATCACTCTTGACAGCAGGGCAGGAACAATGTCACACTAATGACTCATTGCTCACTAAACGGTTTAGAGATATTCCAGCTCCTACTCATGATGCTCCCTCAAAATAATCCTTACCATTTTGTGTTAGGATTTTCTACATCACTAAAGTACTGTACACAAGGCAGCCCCTTGTTCTTTATGATGAAAAGAAAAGAAGAGGTGGATCTGCAAGCTTTCTATGCAACACACATCCCAAACTAAAGTGCATATGTTTAACCTTTCTTGACTATGCTCAGGCTATATCTAACTATTTTTATTTTATTTTCTCTATCGCATGTTTTAGAGTGCCCAAAGCCAAAACACTTGTTTTTAGGAATCCTGACTGTTTCAGTGACCTGCTTTGTGGCATGCTGCCACAAATACTGGCACTAACAAGACTTATGGAGCAGTTAATTGATGTTGGGAACCGAAACAAGAGGCCACAAGCCAGGAAGGGCAGGAACTGGTTTTCTTGCTGAAGAAAGCACAACAGGAATTATAGCCTTACAAGTTAGTGTTGGAATTCACTCAGGAAAGCTAAGGACACACCCAGAGAGAGTGGAACAAAACAAGATGTTTATTACAGATTCAGATTTTGACTGCTTAGTAGCGTTCCCAGGAAACTGATGACTACTGAAAAGGATGAGGAGCCAGAACCGTTTCTCCTGCACTGTCCTTGCAGAGACTGAATTTTGAACTTCAGTCTCCCTTGCATGTAGTGGCAAATTTATAAAAAACTAAATTTGACATTATATTTCCTGGCTAACGGTGGGGAGAGGGGAGGAGCAGGAGCTTTCTTCTGAGGATGTCAGTTGCCAGCTGTTGAATTATACTTTGAAAATATGAAATAAGAGTGAATGAAGAGATCATTGCTGATGTGCTCTACTTTTTAGAACTAAAGTCAATGCCATCAAAAGCCTAAATAGGCTTTCAGTACTAACTTGTCAGAAATATTCTCAAGCCTGATAAAATACTTCAGCGATTAAACAAAGGCCTTTTGTGCATATTCAGGAAGTCCTCAACAGTATTTTAACAGAAAGGGAAAATCTCAGTTTAGGTAGTGCAAGACCCACTTCAGTGCTGGGTTCTAAGCAGATCAGTAGAGCTGGGAAAAACAAATCCTGTCCACACGTACTTAAGAGACACAGGTACCTTACCGATAGAAGATTGCAGTGCCACTTGTAAGCTGACTTTATGGATTTAGATGAAAATTGTGGAGAAGCATGTATACACCAGTGAGTATAAACATTAGCACTGCACCCTCCCATGCTTTCACCATTTGCTCAGATGAGGAGTAGTGCACGCAACACTTAGCAGGTCTTTTGGCTAGTCAGATGAAGATGTTTCAGAAAACTTTCAAGAACTTAATACTCTCTCTCTCTCTCTGACAAATTTGACTGAAACCTACTTAAAAATATCACCAACTGACGCAACCATTTCAGTGATTAAATCGTGGATCACATATTCAGGAAACCAAACAAAAAACAGTATCTCACCATTAACTTCAAAGCCAAAAAGGCTGAGCATCCCATCTTTCACTAGGTAGGTAAGCTTTTCTGTCTTAATCACTGCAAAGTCAAGCTCTCCTCTTATGCCCTGTGGCCAAATTGACAGACTGGAATACCTCAACCACTGCATGCTGCAGGTCAGTGGTTTAGCTCAGAATCCCCAAAAAAGCTACAACAGACCTTTGTGTAAGAGCAGCTGATTCACTGCTGCTAACCATGCAACATATACAGTAATCTGTGGCAAAGCAACCAAGCCAGCTGCTGGGAGAGCAGCATACTGACCTGCCAAAACACAACTCAGAAGCACTCTCTGTTATAGCTCCTAGATAGGTAAGTGTGGCAGCAAGGTGTCTGTTTCCACCTCAAGAGGATATTTTTACCCACTAGATTACTAAGAACTATTGTTAGTTATGCCTTCAATTTAGCATATCCTGGTTTCATGAGAACAGTTATAACAAATAAAACAATCACAGACTCAGATTCACTGTGATGTCTAGAATAATGGTCACATGAAGTCATTTCTTTTTTTTGAATTATATTGCTACTGTCAGAAAAATTCTAACTCCCACTGGACTAAATCAGATTGAAAGAGGATATAAATCCAGCAATGCAGAATCATCTCCACTCCTTTGTATATTGTTCCACTGATTATTTTTACTGTCTTGCAAGCTGTCCAGTAAGGAGAGAACCACAGGATTTGTGACCAGTGTCCCTAACCCCTGTTTATCACATGAAAAGCACTTTGATCACTGTTTTCTTATGGTAGCTTATTGTTTAAGCAAGTTTGCAGATTACACTGTGCTGAAAGGCTTGAGGGAAGGGATGCTATTCAGACAGACCTGGATAGGTTTCTGGGGATAGGCCCATGTGAACCTCACAAGGTTCAGCAAGGCCAAATACAAGGTTCTGCACCTGGATCTAGGCAATTCTCAGTATCGATAGAGACTGGGAGATGAATGGATTCAGAGTCATCCTGATGAGGACTTGAGGATCCTGGTGGATGCAAATTTGGCCATGAGATGGCAACATGTGCTTGCAGCCCAGAAATCCAGCCACATCCTGGACTGCATCAAAAGCAGTATGGCCAGAAAATTGAGGGAGGGGATTTTCCCCCTCTACCCCATTCTCATGAGACCCCTCTGGAGTACTGAATCCAGCTCTGGGGTCCTCAGCACAGGAAGGACATTGGCCTGTGGGAGCAAGTCCAGAGGAGGGCAAACAAAATGGTCAGAGGGCTGGAACACCTCTCCAGTGAAAAAAAGGCTGAGACCTAGTGTTGTTCAGCCCAGAGAAGGTTCCAGGGAGACCTTATAGCAGCCTTTCACTACTTAAAGGAAGCCTCTAAGATACAGTGAGGCTTTTTACCAGGGCCTATAGTGACAGAACAAGGGGTAATCATTTGAAACTAAAAGAGGACATATTTAGATTGGACATAAAGAAGAAATTCTTTACTATGAAGGTGATGAGACCCCAGAGCAAGCTGCCTAGAGAAGTGGAGTATGTTCCAGTGCTTCAAACCCATATTGGACAGGGCTTGTGAAAGATGACCCTGCTCATGCCATGGGAATTGAACTAGCAGGTCTCTTTCCAACCCAAACCATTATGTGACTCTGCAATTCAGTAACAACTTATGGGGACACCTGAAGTGACTGTTTTTCATACAAGCAGTTAGTGGTTTATAGATACACTGTTTTTTCCTGCAGCTATTCGAGTCTTCCTGTGTCCCCAAGCACAAATAATAAATGTCACAAACACTTAAAGTTTTTTCTTCACTATACTGTTCACTTACATAATCAAAATCTGCACTAGTTACATTTGACTGTAACTTCTGTCCAGGCAGCTGTCCCTGAGCTGCAAATCACCACTTGACTGTATCAGCAACACGGAGTAACAGAGTTACTCTGTGTTGTGATACAGTAGTTACACTGATACATAGTAATCCACTATGCTGATACTATGCTGAAACATAGTAATCCACTGATTTCCTAGCTTGACTGTCATCAATCATCTCAGCAGTGCTCTCTGCAAGACCAGCTACTCATGTAATATAAGTATCATTTTACTCGAAGTGCTGACTTTTACAGATGCATAAGTTTGGCTTGGAGCAATGTTTAAGACAATCTTCTTTATGTGGACATTAGAATTTCAAATGACAACTGAAAGCTGCTGAAGGTGAATCTGTTTAAAATTAATATCAACATATTTTAGCTTTTCTATAAACAGAGCACTCATAACACTCTGCCTTAGAGATATGTCTAAGCATAATGACATAAAAACTAACTTCTTTGAAAGAAACTAATACTGCACTCCTCCAAGTATGCAGACTTCCCCAGAAGCTGTCAGTGGTGACATTTGCTTGCCCCTTACCTTTTTCCTAGATTTATCTTGTTTCCCCCTCACTCTCTAGGCTGCAATGAATCATGCCTCTTCACTTGGCCATTTGGCAGCCCTTTTATGACCTCCTGCAATTTAGCTAAAATGTCATACATCAGGCTGTCACACAGCAGCTCGAAAGATGGAGAGCAAGGCAGGTAAGAGAGATATACAGGTTTCTCTACAGCTGGTAGTAGCCTCATTCTGCTTTTCCCTAGACATGGTCCCATTTTATCCTCCTGGCATACCAAATTGCTCTAGCTCCTCCTCACAGTGTTTCAGGCTGTTCATAGCCACCACTTACAGGCTCTGTGAATCTGGAAGCTTGCACTCAGAGCTGAGCCTCTGCCAGAGTTCAAGCCTTAAATGCTGAGGACACACACTTTGCCTGCCTGACATGAGAGTGGTCAATGCATGTGCTCCTACAGATGGGAAGCAACCAGCAGGACACTGCTGATAGGACCACAAATGAGCAGTACACAAGGTGAGGATGTTCACGTGCATTCATCTCGCTATGAACCTCACCATGTTTCAAAAGAGAGCTACTCCAAAACCCAGTGTGCTCAGAAGGAAAACCTAATGCTGCCTGCAAGAACGAGGATCATCTCCCTCCATGCAGCTCCTCGTGGGAGTGCTGCCTTGGGCTCCTGGTGCCTACAGCAGGGAGCCTGAGCGCACAGAGAGCTTCACACAACAGAGATGTCTCCTGCAGCAACACAACTGATCCATCAGGGGCCCAGCTTGGACACAACATTGGGGAAGGATCCACAGCATTCCTGGCTCTCAGGCAAGAACATGATACCGACAAGTAGACTGAAAGCAGGAATTGAACAGTTAAAGCTGAAAGCATAAAGAATAACTTTACTAATAGCACTCTATCAGCTTAATTAGCAAAATAGCAAGGATTGCATAGTACAGACAAGAAGCTTCACTCACTAATGGTATTGTTTTGTCTTGGTTGGTGAAACGATGCACCTTATCTGTAAGGCAGTAGAATCAACTAGACTCAAACCTTGGCAATAGGAGGAAGACTAAGACCGTATGAGGTGTGGAATGAAGAAACAAAATGCTTAAGATAGAGGCAAGGTCAGCAAGGCATGCACAACTGTACAAAGGGGTAAACGGTTGCGTAATAAGGGTGTCCAAAGGGCACTGAGGAAGAGGAGGCACTTCATCTTCACGACCACCGAACGACCACCATGGGACTGATGCCCGGAGGGAAGAGATGGAGGAGGAGCATATGACGATTTCCAAGAATTACAATAATAACCACCCATTCCTGGAAATA
>NW_008692189.1:0-38908 GCF_000695815.1 Acanthisitta chloris
GTCGTCCCGGCGACCCCGGGCAGACGGCTGTGCCGAACGGGAGAGGCTGCGGGTCGGCCCCGGGCACCCCCAGGGACACAGCAGCACTGTCCCCGGAGCCCTCCCAGCGTGTCACCTCGCGGGGGGTGACAGCTCCCACAGAGCAAGGGTTCACTGATGGGAGTTTGGGGTCCACTCGCTGGGGTGGCTGCCGAGTGCATGGGCAGGGAAGGACGTGTCCAGCAGGGATGAAAGCTGCTCGTCCTCCGAGACATCGTCCCTGGGCACATGTCACTTGACTGGGTATGAAATGAAGGTATCAGTGTTTTAATGGAATATGATAATGCACTGAGGGGTGGAATGAGAATCAAATCAAAGCTTTTGCTTCCTTTTTCTCCCTCTTCCCTTCAGTTTTGTTACTCAATTTGATAGCATAGACCACAACTTCCTTTGAAAACCTCTTTGGCTCAAACGGGTCCAATAATTTGGGGGTAACGGGAGGTGACAGAGAGTCTGGTCCTGACCTGGTGGATCATGCCCACTGGACAGGGCTGTGGCCTCAGTGGGTGTCTGTGCCCAGAGGGAGCACAGCCATGGCCTCGACCTCCTGGCCCAGGTAGTGGGAGCCACCTGGTCCCAGCCCCAGCCAGCTCCAGAACCCAGGAGCAGCATGGAATGGAAGGATGCTGGAGCTTGGTGCAGCTGCAGTGAGCTCCTGCTCACCCAGGTTTCTTCCTCTGTACTGCAGATAGCAGGGCAGACAGGCTTTCCTTGTCTACACTGCAGGCAGGGCTGAGTGCTCCTGAAATCCAGGGACCGGGCTCAGCCTGTCCCCTCATATCCCTGTGATTTAATCTGCTTGTGTGGTTCTAACAGACTTTATCCACGACCTGATTTTGTTGTGCCCACAGAAGTGAGCAAACGTGTTTGGGCTACCAGTGTAGTGGTGCTTTAAATTGCATCCTCAGAATGTGCTTAACTGTGCATTTAATTTGAATTTAATAGAGCAGTTCATTTGAAAATGCGAAACAAGTTCTGAGAAATCTACTTAGAAAATTAACTCAAACCCAAGTGTAGACCCTGTTGCTCTAGTTTGATAATGTTGCTAATTATTGACTTCTTTCTTTTGCAAAATCATGTATATTTGGCTTCTTTTATTTGTTGTGTCAAATTATCTTGTGGGGCTGAGTTTTGGAAGTAGCATGTCCCATGTTACACTCAGCCTTTCTGATCCTGTCCTGGTTAATCTTGTAAATCTGTGACAAAACTGCCAGAAATGGAGAATCAACCAAAAAACCCTATAGTGTTCAGATTTGAAATCCACCCTCAGTTAATCCCTCAGATATCTATACACCTGGCTCCTCTCAGCCATGTCTCCAACCAGAACAACAAACACAATTTTTTCCAAACCAAGTGCCCCAAAACTAAGGAGCAGGAGTTTTCAGGAAGGGGCTAAAGTGCAGTACCCTGGGTCAGGGCATGGCTGTGCTGCACGAAGCTGCTGCATCAGCCGTACAACCAGCACCGATGCTTGCAGCACATGGGGCTTTGCCCGACCTTTGCTGGGTGTTGTGCTCTCATCCCTCTGCTACATTCTGGAGGTTTGCCAAGGTCTTCACCACCAGTGCAGATTCCACCTTTGTGAACATGCATTTGGGACTACAAATGTATTGAGTCAGGGGGATGTGCTGCTGGTAGCTCTGAGTGGCTTAGCTGGCTAAAATGATGGCTACTTGTATAATTTTAAATGAAACTCTTGTTCAGCATCTTCATTTAAGTGCTACCTTGTTACTTATGCATCAGTGTTTGCTGGAGTAGTGCCCTCCAGAGAAAGCTGGTGCCAACTGTTGTACAGTATTTATACAGTATCTTTCATTGCATCGTGTCATTATTGATGATCCTTTTTCATGCTGCTCTGACTGAGTGCCCCCATGCACTATTTCAGGCTGTGAGCAATAGGGTGATAATAAAGATTTGCACGGATAAACTCCCACATATATTCCGTTTGAGAGGATGAAAAAAATACAGCAGGATTTCCATTTGAATTAACATGTGAATGAGAAGAAAATGAAAGGAAGTTCCTTGGTACCTTGATGCCTGCAGCCCTTAGAGGGTCTTCAGCTTCCTGAGACACAGCTGTGAGATTCAAACACCCTCTGCTTTTTCTGGTCTTGCCTCCTTTTGGAGGGCTGGTGTCTCCGTGTGACAGGAGCAGGGAGAACGATCCCCCGCTGTGTTCCCAGAGAAGCAGTGGGAGCCTGACTTACCCCGAGGGAAGGTCACCAAATGTGCAGGGCGGGAGCATGGGGCAGGGGAAGAGCACAGCAAATGTTGGGAAGCTGAGAAGAAGCCTTCTGCAATTCAGCCTCTTACATTTTGCCAGCGATACAGATGCTGTTATGTGTTCCATACTGTACTGTGGTTTTCTGCTGTCACAGCGGCGTTACAGAGTTATTGCCTTGCTGCGGTAGTTTACTATGGACACTCATCGACCAGCGCTTGCCTGGATCATTATGTGCTCTGGAAAAGCCTCTGTGATTCTGAAATGATTGTGTCCGTGGTGACCTGAGTGTGTTCATGCCCTGTGGGAATCGCCGTGGAGCAGGGTGCTGTCAGCAGCCCAGCCACTGCCTTGCCACTGATACACTGGTGCCTCTGAAGGGGCTCAGATTATACTCAGGGCTTTTCGGGTGAAATAGGAAAAAGAGGAAGGAGTAATGAAGGTGTATCATTATTTTTAGTGTACATGTTGCTGAAGCAGGAGGCTCTGGCCCTTGGTTTTCCAGAGTGGTACCCTGTTTTTGCTGTGATTCTTCCCTCAATCCTCAATGCCATTCTGTAGCTCTTTCAGACTAGGCAGCACATAGTTATGCAAACGTGGAGAGATCTACAAACACATCGGTGCAGCCACAGACAAAGGGGATGCAAGAAAGAGACACAGGACACGGCAGAAACACTCATTATCCCAGGTTATAAATTAGTAGATCTCTCACTGCTCGGCTGTTGTCTGTAGTCATGGTTCTGCCTCATCCCTCTGCTTCCCAAACCAGGGAGGGGGAGAGGTTGCATGAGGTGGGGCATGCTACAGAATGCTGTGAATGCTCAATCCAGACCAAATTGTGGAAGGAATTACCTAGCAGACACCACTGAAGGGTAAGAGATGACGTCTCTGTCTTAGGACAGACACAAGCTGCAGTTTGCTGGAGGGTGGATCAACATATATTGGCTCAGTTGTACCCATGGTGAGATGCAGGTACCAGGCCAGATGGATTTTTGGTGCGGCTTGAGCTGTCTGTTCTTTCGTTATGAGCAACTTCTTTTTTGAAGTGAGTTTCCTTCCCAGTGCAGAAACTGAAATCATGTCACTGAGAACTTACAGTTGCTCTTCCAGGAAAGCAAAAGCAAAGTTGTTCTTCAAAGCCAGGAGTGCTACTGCTCTGCAAAAAGACTGCACAGAGGTCTCTCACCTTGTCCCTGCTATCCTGAGATGTGGCTCAGTTTATAGACTGCGAAAGAAAACATTGATCCTGAATTTCCATTTCCACAGGGCAGAACGTGACACAACTTGGAATATATGGGTTTGTAATTTCTTCAGGGTTACTCTCCCATGAGATCAAAGTGAAATCTTGCATTAAATAATGTAAAAGAAGTGACAGTTGCAGAATGTCAGCTAATTGGTTTTATCTTCTGTATTGCAAGATGTTAATCTTGGTCGTTAGGCATTTGCACCAGGCATTGATACTGCTTTAAGGGAAGGATTTTTGTGCTTGTCATAAAAACTCTAGGACAGTACTAAATAGAGAAGGAAAAAAGTGATTGGGTTTTCTGAGTCCTCCACAGTACAAGATTGTTCCCTATGGTATTCTCCAATACTTCGTCCTAGCTACTCTTAAATTACCTAGGTTAGAGAGATGGATTATGTGTAGACTTCTGAATTTCAGTTAGGGAATGAGGTGAGCTGAATGCTTTGGACCCAAAACATTGATATTTACAAAAATCACAGGTCAGTCTTAAAACACAGAAACAGAAGCACCCCAACAGCAGCAGTTAACCCAGCAATTTCTGGATTAGCTGTAACCAGAGGTGTTGTCCATTTTAAAGGGCCAAACTACTGCTGGTCTGGCTGTTCCCACCATGGCAGAGCCAGAAGGTCCTTGGACCTTGCCTATGAGAATGTAGAGCCTCCCCATGCACCTCTGCAACTCTGCAGCAAAGAGTTTTGTAACTGTGCTGGGATTAGTACGATTTAACTTATTAATCATCATTGCCAGCAACTTTTTGTGTGCACTGCAGAGTCTTGCCTTCAATATTGTGATGGGGAAAAGCCAACATATAGGACAATTGCTAGTTTTCATTTAGGCATTTTATTGACACACTGTCTTTGAAATGCAGCCGCAGATGAGCAAGTGTGTTATTCTGAGGAGCAGTTTTGACTAGCTCAGTGGATCAGGATTGGCAGAGAGATGATTTTGCAGTCTGGGTGGAAGTCTGCCTCTCTCGCATTTCATTTGGTTGTCAGATGACAGAGGAAAATGCAGAAGTTGCAGAATGAGCAACTGCTCCCCAAAATAAATCAATTCCTGTATCTGTGGAGGGTCTTGGGGAAGGGGTTGAGCTGGTGTCTGGGTTGCATAGGAGTGTTTGCCAGCAGAGCAGAGCCCTGTGGCCCAGCAGCATCTTCAGGGGGGTCTGTGACTGCTCAGGGAAGCAGCAATCACAGCTGCCTCAGTCCAAATTGGAGGGGCAGTGGCTGGTAGGAACACTGTTGGGGAAGGGGATGGGTTAACTGCTTGCCTTTCCTCCTGCAGACCTAGGACTGATGATTCCATTATTATTTCTGGGATGAAATAAAACCAGACACAATGCTGCTCACATGTGCCAGTCTCCTAAGCAGAGGAGCTTTGATTGGGAGTGGTTTTGAGGAGAGGTGAAAATGGGGACAGAAGCTGACTAAGGTGAAGGGAAGAGATGGTGTACAAAATTCCCTGAGCTCATGCGTGGGCTGGGAACAGTGTGTGGGAGGATGATTTGAGCTGTGGTGGCTGAGGGAGGTGCAAAGGGCAAGTTTTGTTTTTTGATTTCTCCTGTTCAGAGGAGCAGAAATTTGTGCCTTCATGTAAAAGAGCAGAATTACACCCAGGAGAGTTTCTACTCAGAGCTGCAGTTATTTTCAAGACCTTTGCTAGCTGGTCATGGCATCTGAACTGGACACAGAAGTCCAATCTTGGCTCTATAAAGCAGTGCTCCACAAAGCCAGGGGCAGTTTTGCACGGGCAAGAGACCTCTACTGTTTGGCCCATTATTGTTAATACATGCAGAAATTTATATTAGGACTAAGTTTTTCACTCATTTTAATCTGGCTGCCCAAAAGCTGCCAGTGGTTTAGCTGAAGTTTCCTAGCAGTGCAAGGAAGGGGAGAGCATGGGGCTGCTGTCCTCTGCTCTGTGCTCTTGAGCTACTTGTCATTCTGCGTATAACTCACCTGCAATCATTGACTTTTTTAATGGGAAAATGTAAACACAATGGACTGGTTCCCTGGCCTTATGCTGGCATTTCTGTCAATCTTCATGCCATCTTTCACCAATTCCTGTGGCCAGGGAGGCTGAAAGCAGATGTGCTTATTGACTTGTGCTGTTAATCATTGCTGTGCTCAAGTGGTTCCTGGCAGGATGCTGCGTGGCTTTCACACTGGGCAGCTTGCAGGTTGCTTTGGTGGGCAGGCTCCTGGCTGCACTCCTCCGCAGGGGGAAGCCCAGGAATGGCAAAGCCAAACCCTGTCAGGAAAAAAAAAACTTAGCAGGAGAGAAGAAAAAGCAATAAAACCACAGAGAAGGGTTTTAAATCTGGCTGTTAGTTTCTCAGCCCTTGAATGATTTCTATCACCACAATAAAAGGTATGCTGTTGCTAACTCTTTCAGACTGGTGTCTAAAAAAATCAGTTATTCACAGAAATCCATGCTGACAGTCACGAGTGCCAGGTCACAGCTTTGTGGTATGCATTTAGCAGCTTAACACAGCAAACCAAGGACAGGAGCAGCAGCTTCAGGTTGCTGTTGGGAAGGAAGAAGGACTTGGAGAAACCAAAGCAGGCCAGCTGAGGGGAGCAAATGTAGGCAAGGTCTGTAGCACTCAGGCTGGTTTTACTTAACAGGGTGATTGGAAATTCCTCATGAAAACTAACAAACCTGTGTTCCATAGTCCATTTTATAACAAGAAAGTGGTTTCAAAGATAAAAGGTTGCAAAATGTCTATATTCTTTACAACTAACTTCTTTGTGCAAATGCAGTTCCTATGTTTTGGGGCTTTTCGGCCAAAAATGAGTGTGTAATCACCAAGCAGCATGCATTCTGGTTCACCTAAAATTTCATGTTGGGGGTGGATATTTTAATGCCTGAAGTGTATTTTGTCTAGTTCTGGACACTTCCCACTTGAGAATTTTTCGGTCAAGGCAGGTCAGTTCAACATCTCTCCACCAAGAGGGATTTCTTCCATCCACAGATGTTGTGCCCAGTCTGGCAAATATCATACAAAAGCAAGAGGCCACTGGCTGCATCATTGGGGAACATCTGCTCTTATCTGTGACGTTCGTTACCCTAGCACTGTACACAGTGCCTTGCACAAACCAGACCACACAGTTGCTGCAGGCAGATAAGTCAGAGCCAGGCAGAAAAATGTGCAGCCAGGCTGTGTACAGCAGTGCCTGGGGTAGTGGTGAAGAGTGGGAGTATGTTGGGGTAAGGACGATGGACATGCAGGGATGCTTCTTTCCTCCTGGGGGATGCTGCAGGTGGCTCCCCACAGAGCAACCTGGAGATCCAGAGCTTAATGGACATCATTGCTGCTGGTTTCTCTCTATTTCAGCTTCTTACCTGCAAGAAGCAGTAAAATCTTCTTCAGTTTATCGGAGATCTATTAAAATGTTTAATTTTGGTTACAAAACTTAGGTAAGTGTCATGGGAAGCCAGAAAATAGTGGATTCATTACTAGCTGGCTTTCAGGTTAAGTATAAAATTGATCCATTTAAGTGTTATAAAAGATTGTCTGCTATACAGAGAAAAGGCTGAAGGGTTTTGCAAAGATCCTTAAAGGTGCTAAACCATTGTGAAGTGAAAAGTCACAGAGCTGAAGCTTTCCTGACAGCAAGCCCTTTTCTTGGGCCCATTGATAGGATGGGTCCTGGTAAGGTGTTTGTATTGGAACTGGCTGGACAAAGTGAGTTTGACACTTTGCTTCATTCTGTGTCTTAAAGGGAACAAAAGCAAGAGGGTGGATTGTGTCAGAGCATCCCCTTTCAGACAAAAGAGTCAGGTTTTCCAATTCGGGTTCCTACAAGTGAGCATCCATGGCTTTCTCCAGACCCTAGACGTGCCTGGCACCATCTCTATGTGAAGTGCTGGAATCAGTTTGTTCTTGTAAGCAGTTGTTGGTTCTCTCTCATATTGAACTACTGTAGAAGCATGGAGAAGAGCTTGCCAAAGACAGACTGGGAGTAAAACCTGCCTACTTTCCTCTTAATACCTGATCTATGTTAGCAAGGTGCTAAATCATAAAGTCACAGAATGGTTTGGGTTGGAAGGGACTTTGAAGCTCATCCAGTTCCACCCCCTGCCATGGGCAGGGACACCTTCCACTAGACCAGGCTGCTTCAAGCCCCATCCAACCTGGCCTGGAACACTTCCAGGGGTGGGGCAGCCACAGCTTCTCTGGGCAACCTGTGCCAGTGCCTGAGCACCCTCACAGTAAACTGCTGCAGGGACAATACTGAGCTGGATGCTGAAATCTAGATTTCTCAATGCATATTTGTTTAACTTTTATTACCAGTTGCAGTGATTGTTTTCTTGCAGTTATTGTGATGATGAAAAAATGCTTTGAGTATTGGTCCAAGATCATGTCTTATCTCAACTATGGAAAGGGGGGAAAATGTTGACACTTCTGATCATCATAGTTTGCAGAAATGTTACTACTTGTACAGCAGACAGCTGCTCAAGGTTTAATGAAAGAGAGATTGTTCATTATCACTGGGAAAAAATAATAGTGAAAGTTGAAACTATAAACCTACAGACTTCACCAGCCCAATGAAGGACACTTTGACCAGAAAGGATGTGCCTCTCAAAATCTGGCTGAACACAGAGGGACTTGGTGGCAGAGTGAAGGTGTGGGGATGCTTCTAGTCTTTGTTCTTCCCTGGAGAGAAGGAAAATGATAAAGAAAGAAATTCCTG
Source organism: Acanthisitta chloris (assembly GCF_000695815.1). NCBI lineage: Eukaryota > Metazoa > Chordata > Aves > Passeriformes > Acanthisittidae > Acanthisitta > Acanthisitta chloris. The sequence goes on from NW_008692189.1 coordinate 8,201, forward strand.
ACTTGAAAATTTCAAATTCAGAGTTGAGGTGATGGATTCATTTGTCTTGGTTTGTGTTTCTTATGTCCCTGATTCTGCTTAGATTTCCCTAAAGATGGGGTGACAGATTCTGGGCTAACACTTGCATCTTGCTTTGGGTTTGAACCTCTTGGAGGCCGTGGATGTAGAGATGCTTGAGGGGGCCAAGGACCATCTATAGAAGACTGTGGTATTGTATAATCAGTCACTTCTGCTCTCCTTGTGAATACTGATGCTCATTATGCAAGAACCAGTGCTAGCAGGCTTTGGAGGGAAGCAGAGCCAGGGCTGATCCCTGGCTGTCTGGTGAAAATGCAGGCTGGGACTTGGCTCTCAGGAGCCATGACTTTTGATAGCATCCTGGTGAGATCACCTGTGGGACATTTTATACACTCAGGGATTCATCTGAAGTGCAAGTGAAAAGCTCATTTCAAGTTATTCCTCTTAATTGTGTTCTCTTAGGATCTTTGAGAAACTAGGTCACAAACTTTGCTTTGTGCAAATATGTCATTTATTTATCATCTGCTTTGGAATGCCAGAGAGGGGAGACCATCAGCAATATTAACTCCATTCACTAATCCATCACAAAAGAACTATTGGCAGTACTTATGTGGGCCATTTTTAACTGGGAACAGCTTGAATTAAGCATCATTCTGGTGTGAGTGGATAGATAGATAGATAGAGAGAGAGAGAGAGAGAGAGAGAGAGAGAGAGAGAGAGATAGGTTTAGATAAAAACAATACCTTTTTTTAATTGGAAGCAATGGTGGAGAGATAAGTATATGAACACTTCTAATTTGGTTTAACAGATCCTTCCTGTTCTCTAAAGCTGCACTTTTATTAACTTTTCAGACCTATTTTTCATAATCTATTTTTCCAATTCTGTTGGTAAACAGACTAATAAAGCACAGAAAACTAATCTGTTCTTGCTTTACTGAGGACTCCACCACATACCTAATTTTTCATTTTGTTCTTATTTTTCGTTCCATTGTTCCCATAAGAAGATAAATTCTCAGTGTTGCCCTCATTTCTAGATCCAAGAGTAAAATCTACAGATGAGAATAACCTGACTTTGATGTAAATTGGCAAAATAAATCAATCATGGTGAGGGCAGTAGGGTGACTGGAACAAATCCTCTCCTAACAGAGTAACATAAAATATATTGATAAGAATCACTTTACCCCAATCCTACTCATTATTTGTGCTTGAAATTGGAGTGTGTTGCACATGTTGGTATCAAGCCTTAATCTAGGACTTCGGAGATAGGTAGTTTGGATTTTACAGGGATTAAAGTCATTTATAGCCCCTACTATTCCAGAGTAGAGTTGGGAAGTGTTTAGTGCTGGTTTCTAAATCTTGGTTCATCTTGTTCACTACATGGAGCAGCAGAAGAGCCAGGTGGGAAAGCTGGGAGAGGGAAAAGAATAAGGCTTAGTATTGTAAAGGAGATGAACTGAATTTGTCTGCTTCAGGTGTGGATGTAAGATTTTGCAACAGGGTTTCTTTGGGAGATGGAAGCCAAGGATTTGCTGCTATCTTATAACTATTGCTACCTTAGCAAGTATGGGAAGGTCTCAAAGAAGGCTTCTCCATCCTTCATCCACCAAAGGCATCCTGAGCCATCAGGGACCACACACAGCAGTCAGAACGTTATTATGCCTTTTCTCAGCTGGATGTAAGGATAGGGCTGTGAATAACCACAGCCCAGTGTGATGTGGGTACAGCTGTCCAGCACCTCTGGATTGCACAGGGACCAGCACCAGTGCTGCTCCACTTCAGCTGTGCTGATGAGCTGATTTAATGCCTTGCCCACACCTTCTCACTGGCTTCACACCAGCTTTTTTCAGCCAGAGGATGAGGCTCAGGAGGATCAGGCTCCCACTGAATCATCCCCAGCATCCAGCAGTGCTCAGGTCTGGGCTTTTAGTCTCTTATCTGCAAAGGTTGTGTTGGTGGGTGGTCCTGCCCCACTGGTGTTCCAAAGCTGCTTGGCATTTGACACTGCTCTTTCTTTCTTTTCTCTGGATGCATTTGTTTCTCTGCTCTTCTGTACGTGCACCCTTCCGTGCTCCAAGCCAGGAAGGATCCTGCTCTGTGCTTTGCAAACTGCTATGGCTGAGTTGAAATCACAGAAGTGCTTGCAGTGAAAACAGCAGAATGCTGAGCTGTGCTCACTTCTCCCAGGACTGCCATGTTGCTGGTGACCACAGACAGTGGTGAGGCACTGGCACACATTGCCCAGAGAAGCTGTGGCTGCCCCATCCCTGGAAGTGTTCAAGACCAGGTTGGATGGGGCTTGGAGCAACCTGGTCTAGTGGAAGGTGTCCCTGCCCATGGCAGGGGGTGGAACGAGATAGGCTTTAAGGTCCCTTCCAAGCCAAACCATGCTGTGATTCCATGAAAGCAGTGCTGCCCAAAATGCAACCAATGAGACTCAGTCTGACGAGGGAGTTTCAGCACCCCTTCATGCTGCAGAATCTTTGCATGTTGTTAATTTCATGTGCTGAAAAATCAGTTTTACCTACAAAACACACCACAGAATAAAATGAGGGAAATGGGTAGGAGTGAGGCTGAGGTATCTGCTATAACAGAGGTGTGAGCAGAGAGCTTATTTGAGCACCAAAGTGTAAACACAGCAAGAAACTCACTTCAAATACCTTCTTCCTCTCCTTCCCTCCTTCTCCCATAGTTGGATGGAATTACTTATTAATGGGAATATGAGCTTATTGGAAAAAGCATTTTCACAAGTGTCTAATGATGGCCTGTGAAAATGACCAGAAATTGGGTTCCTTCTTTCACAATTTGCAAAATCATTTTATCAATAGGAACCTAGAATGTTTTATTGGGAGTATTCTCATTTGGAAATGCTGACACCAGGCAGTTGCCAGACTCACAATTTGCTAACAAGGTGTGTTTCTTTTGTCAGTTAATATGCTGTGACAGATGTGTTCCTTAGGTGCCTGCAAGTTTTGCTGTCTGCAGTTGTCCAGATGTTCCTCTGTGGGACTGGCTCAGGGGAACAGTTCTGTGGCTGCTGTTCAGTCCTTGCAGGATCCCATGAGGATCTGGGGCATGAAGCTCCCGGAGCAGTGGTGGTTGAGCCTGTCCCTGCCCTCTGAGGTCATCCTTGCAGTGAGATATGTGCAGAGGGCTGTGTTTTAGTGTACATGGTTTGTGCCACACCTGGACCTCAAAAACCTCCCCTGGGGAGTAACTTCATAGGGCCATACCTTTTGCAGGATGGCAGACAGTGTAAGAGCTTTCCAATGTCTCCACAGCAGCTTCCCAGTGGCTGTGACACAGCTGGGGACCTTATTCAAGCTCTGCAGCTTCAAGAGCCTGGACCTCCCCTTGCTCTTTTACTGCTGGTCTGGTGTCATGTTTAACACTAATTTCTTAAAAGCTCATGCCAGCATCTGGATTTTCTCATGAGAAGATCAGCTCCTGGTAGCCATTTGTTGTTTTAAGAGCACAGCCCTGGCAGGACGCGTGGCCAGCTCTGAGAGGGAGTGAAGGCATTGTAGTGAGGGGACTGAGGCCAGGGCCAGACGGTTTCACTCTACACAAGATGCTTTGCTACATCTCTTTATTTCATGTTTTGCTTCTAGCTGCTTTTCTTTTGCTTTTTGACACAGTGAGCTCGTCCCAGAGCTCTTCTGTTAGACTGCTGCGGATGCTCAATGTCACACCTGTGACTTCAGGGACACTGATTTCCAAGGTGTGCTTCTGTAGCAAAAGAGAGTTGCAGAAATAATATTGGCCTGTTTATTTTCTTCAGGGTGGATAGAACCTAATGTTCTGTCTCTTTCTGGCACCTGATTATTCCAGCATGTTTTAGTGGCATTAAATAGCCAACAGTAAGTGATGCAAAGGGCTGAGTTATGTGTGTTTGGGAATAATGAGGCAAAGGCATGGATCACTCCCTTTCTGCACAGACAGCGAGTGGCAGCCTTGCTGGTGTGTTCACAGGTAATTACTTCTGTAGTTCAGATAATTTTGGTGAATACTTATGCAGTGTATTTGATTTTCAGTCTCTGTTTTGCTGTGAAAGGAGACAGGAAATGTTTACCAGGCAGGCGTGCCTAGGTTGCTCTCTCATTTCTTACAAGCAAAACAAACCCACAGCTTGCTGACACCGAAACCATATGCTTCCTATTTTTGACAAATCAATTTTACAATACAGATAATCCTGGCTATGCATGAGAAGAGATATTTTGGATTATTTTGCTTTAATTCTTGCATTACGCTCTGCTTTTCACTGCCTGGAAAGTCTGTTTGTGGCTGTTTCTGAGCCCAGAGGTTGGGATGAATTATGAATTTATGGAGGACACTGCTCTTTAGTGTCTTTGCTTTGAGGACAGTTATTTGTCATGTGCAATGATCTGTTTGCTGTAGCTAGTGTCCTTCTGTGCTGCCAGACAGTAGCAGCAGGTTCAGAGACCTTTTGAACAGTGGATATCCTCTCAGTGTGAGGCCATGCTGAGAAACATGTTTGTATAAATCACCTCTTGCTTTACAAGAAGCTGCAGAAGTAGCTACAGGAACTTGAATCACAGAACCATAGAACCACAGGATGTTTTGGGTCGGAAGGGACTGTAAAACCCCTCGAGTTCCAGCCCCCCTGCCATGGGCAGGGACACCTTTCACTAGACCAGATTGTTCCAAGCCCCATCCAACCTGGCCTTGGACACTCCCAGGGATGGAGCAGCCGCAGCTGCTCTGGGCACCCTGTGCCAGTGCCTCAACACCCTCACAGAGAAGAAGTTCTTCCCAATATCCCATCTAATCTTGCCGCAGTGGAAAGCCATTCCCCCTTGTCCTGTCCCTGCAGCCCCTTGTCCGAAGTCCCTCTCCATCTTTCTTGGAGCCCCTTCCCTTTCTGGAAGGGGCTCTAAGTTCTCCCTGGAATTTTCTCTTCTCTAGGCTGAACACCCTCAGCACTCTTATGTCAGAGGTGCTCCAATCCTCTTATTAGGGAGTTTATTCAATTTTACAATTTTTCATTTTTTCATTTTTTGGGAGCTAACAATTACTGCAAACAAAGACCCAAACATGACATTTTCTAGATATTTATGAAAGAAATATAAATCAAGATGTAAATCTGGTAAGCACAAAGTGCAGTGTTTGTGTTTTTTCTTCAGACAGCAATGCAGCCTCAGACATCAGCCTGAGCTGAAAACAAAAATATAAATTCATTAATGAAAACAATGATAAAATTTTTTATTGTAGTAGATTTGGTCAGATAAACATGCCTGAAGAGTATTCAAAGGAGAAGTCTATATGGAACATGTGCTTATGTAAGTATGGAGATGGAAGCTTACTTAAACATGATTTTCTGGAGATGCAATGGCAAAATTAATCCAGCAGAAAAGTGAGTGCCATGGATAACCACAAAAACATAGACAGTTAATAAGGAGGGATGCTAGAGCTTGCAGGAAAGGTTTTCCAAATGAGAAGACCATTGCTGATAAAAATTAGGGCAAGTCTTATCCAGAGATGCTAAATCTCAGCTTGGATGAAATTCACAAAATTCATATACTGGCAAAAGTCCATCTGGGTATTTCGGTAGATGCATTTGTAAAACACAAAATGCAGCGACACATTTATCGTTTTGACTTCAGTGGGAAGAAATGGTGTTGAGAAGCTCTTAGAAGAAGAAATGGTGTTTCTCGTCTGGCCAAATGCAGGTCCGTGAAATTGTTGGTGAACTTTCAGCTCAGGTATAGAAGCTTTCAGACATGTAGCTCTCTCTTAAGCTGTCCTTAAGGGCAAGGATAGGGTAGGGTCAAAGCACTTGAACCAGCCACAGCTGAACATGTTACTCAGGATGGTCAATGCTGGATTAAATGAAATATGCCTTGAAAGAAAGGACCCGGTGCCAAATGATCTGTTCTTGAGAGAGCAGAGTCTGACTAATGAGTCCAGATATTCTGGCAAGTTTTCTGAACATCTCTACTGAGGCTGCTGTGGTGGCTCAGTAGGTGTGCTTTGAGTCAAATTCGGCTCTGAATTGCTTTCTGCATCTTGTGCAGATGCAAGTGTCACCAACAGAAACTCTAAGAATGTGATCCAGTCTCTAAAAATAGCCTTGAAAGTGTAAAATTCTAAATAAATAAATAAATAAATAAATATCTGTATCATATATGTAAAATCTATATTTTGCAGTTTAGGATCTTTCATGGTAAGTCACTGAGTGATTAAAATAGAAACCCACAGACTCATAATGCTTATCGAGAGTGAGGAGAAAAGTTGTCCAATGCATCCCCTGTGTTTTAGGAATGGGATGTGGGTGGGAAGGACAAGACATGAAGGGAAAACACCCTCTAGAAAGTATTTGTTCTCGTTGAGGCAAATTGGTGCCATAGTAAGAGACTGAAAGAAGTGGCAGAACAAACAGAAATAATCTGCATGGAATTAGAGAGGCATGGTTTTAAAAGCTAGTGCTTGGTACATATTTACTCAGTAGATTAGCCAAGTAATTGTCGCTGCGGCTTTTGTTTGGCCTTTTGCTGAGATTCCTTTGGGTTGGTTTTCCAGAGGCTGGGGTTGTGAGGGCAGTAGGTGGGAAGCCTGTCTGCTGCAGTGTGATCACAGGAGCTACACAGCAATTAATGACCAAGGGGGAGTTTTAGTATTAAAAATAAAATAGATGTATGTATACATTTCTCTGCCTCTCCCTGTGGTTTTGAAAGCCTCAGTTCCTTTCAGCCAAGCCAGACAGAGGTGCAGTGCTCTCAAAGGTAGGAAGTTTCTGCAGGATCCTGCCAAGATGCTACCAAGTAGTCTGAAGTGCTGAAATATATGATTAATCCATTAGATCATAGATGTGTAATGAATACTCCTGGCATGGAAGATGCCAGCCTAAGTATTGAATCCAACAAGGCAGGGGTCTGTAGGAAACCATACCACTCAGAAATCACTTTCTTTGTAGTGTTTTTAGTGTTTCAATGTTTAATATGTACCAATCTGAGCACATAATGTCTTTGCACTGGGCATCATGAGGGCAGTGGAGCTGCTGAATGGCACCGATGGGGACTGGCCATGGGCTGGTGCTCGGCAGAGCAGATAGCATTGATCACCGCAAGGTCTGGTATCCGTTTTGACCATTAACTAGGACTGATTTACCATGTGGTGGCACTAAAACCTCAGTGGACCTTCACTATAGGCTGTGGTGTTGCATTGTCTGGCTCTGTGTTTGCTCTGCAGGGCAGTGCAGCCGCCTCCTCCCGCCGCAGCTCGGCACACTCCAGATCGTTCACGGCAATGGCACAGACGTGGGGACTGTGGTCATGTTCCAGTGCTCTGCAGAGCACCAGCTGGAGGGACCAGGCATCATCACCTGCATTTGGAAAGAGAACAGCACCCAATGGACAGCTGGAGTGCCCTCCTGCAAGCGTAAGATTCTTCCCAAACCATTCACCATCCCTTTGGGCTGTGTTAAGTTCGTTTTGCCCTGCCTATCTCCTGCAACAATTAGGATTCATTCTAGACATTTGTGCAAAGAAATAGACAAATTCTTTTTTCTTCAAAGTTGTCCCACTGATGTTGTTCTGACATCAGTCATTATCATGACACAGAAAAGACTCAGTTGGATCCATCCCTGATCTCCCATCACTGGTACAGCTGCACACAGAATAACCGTGGCTCTAGCTGCAAGCTGTACTCTTCTTTAGAGAATGTATGGTTGTGATCAACTAATGTGCAAGCATATTTGCAAACCTCTAATCTCTTGGCAGTCTTTTCTGACAATGTTTTTGCTGTAAAGAAACACAGTGATACTCTTTGAACAATTCTGTGTTGTCTGTGGGCAGCCATATGGGAAAGTTACTGTATTGACAAATGGTGTTTGAAAGGCAACAACATTAACTACCTTCTGTGCTGTGATCCTGTATATTTGTTACAAGGTTGCTAGTAGTTTGACTACAAGTAGACCCAAGCAAAACTTGGTACCTCTGAGCTTTGAGCACCTCAGTCTGAGTCTCAGACCTTGTGCCATTTCAAATCCCTGGTGGATGGATGGTTCTTACAGACACTTTGTGCTCTCTCAACGCACTTAGCTGTTCTTACCTCTAGTTTGAGAGCTGCTATAAAAGAAGAATGAGATAAATCCTTCCCCCTAAGGCTGCAGAAATGCAATATTTTGTGTGGAGCTCAGCTGCACCATTTGTGATGCTGGTCATTGTGACATTAGGAGAACTAGATGAGTTTTGAAGCAGGACATGCTTAGTATTCCAAGTGAGTTGGCAGACACCTGCGTTAGCTGTTCCGTATCACAATCCCACTCCTCCTTTTGTCTGGATAACTCACTTCCAGCATCAGATCCCCGTGAACACTCAGTCCTGCAGGTCACTTCTTCCATCCCGCATCCTTCCCCTAGCAGAGGAAAACCTGTTTGCTGCCTGCCAAATAGGATGTAATTACATGGAACTGTTCTTGATCTGGGTCTTCTTTAAACCCATTTAGCCCTGTCAGTATTTGTTTTTGCAGCTCCAGTACTTGTTAATAAGGCTCTGCAGCTCATCTGCATTTGACCTGCCAACACAGTTGTGCTTTTTAACTACTGCAGTGCTAAAGGCAGTGTGTTTAGTTAATTGCAGCTGTGAAATACTAGTGAACATTTCATTAGTAACTTAGAAGATTTTTAAATAGTCCAGTTTTAGGCTTGCAGAGCTCTAAGTGGAACCTAGATACTCTGGTATCTTGACACATACTAATGTGAAAGTCCTTGCTGAGCATAAGTGTGAAGCAGGTAGGTTTCGGCATGGTTTAATGAAACTGTGAAAGATAAATTTGTGGAGTGATCTTAGAAATGTGTTTCTGTGTTTTCTTTGCTGCAGCCATATCAAAATACGAGACTTTTGGCTTTAGGGTCGCAGTGATTGCTTCCATCGTGAGCTGTGCTGTCATTCTGCTGATGTCCATGGCTTTCCTAACTTGCTGTCTGATCAAGTGTGTGAAGAAAAGTGAAAGGAGGAGGACTCAGAGGTATGTCAAGAAGAGATTTTAAAGCCAATGTAAGAGTGTACATCATGCAGACCCCACAACCGTGATAGCGGAGAGCTTCAAAGGATTTGCTGCTCACAGCACCACAGTGATGTTAATTACTTAAAGTCCCTAATTTCTAGGTCAGGCTTTAGGTATAAAAAACCTTAGAATTCCAGAGTATTTAAGCACCTGATGTCTGTTAATATCAGATAACCCCAGTGGGCCTGGGCAGAACTGGATTTACCTAGGATTATGCACAAGCTGAACACATAAGTCTTATTTTCTGGCCCAGCCTTTCTCTCCTCAAGTTATTGAAGATGGGTGGTGTTTCTTCTTCTTCTCCTTCTCTCTTTCCTTTTTTTCCTTTGCTTTCCTTGAGCACTGCTGGGAAAATTAATCTGCCCATGTCAAAGCCATCCAAGCCCTCACTGTCTGCAGACCATCCTTAGAGCTGTCACAGTGTGGTGCTGGAAAGATGGTGGATTTTGTCTTCTGGCTCACACCACAGGTTGGCAGGCAGGATTCTATACAGGAGCAGGAAGAAGTCGTATTTTCAATCCAGTTCATCATAAAAACTCAGTGTGGAGAGTGGCAGCAGGAGCACATCTGGCTCTAGGCTAAAGCTGAGCCGTTGTTGCTCACAAGGGCATCCACCCAACAGTCCCAGCTGCAGAAGGCTTTCCATGGACATTTTGTTTCCCTCTCACTTTTTCTGCTTGTTATTCCCACTGGTCCCTCCAATGGAGATGAGGGAGACTGGGGAAGACACCGGTGAAGGTTTCTGCACCAAGCTGTCTAGAGTTGCGTGCGAACTAGCTGGGGAGGGAAATTCTGTCATTTGAAATCTGAGTGTAGCCAAAATACAGATTTTCTGTTTCCCTTGAGAGGATTTTATGAGTCAAAAAATGAAAGCCCTTGGTGTCATTCATAATATTAGGTTTTCACTGATAGCATGAAATAAGTTTTGAAATGAAAGGGTTGATTGACACTTTTGGAATCATCACTTTTCTTTTTGATAAGACTATTCATATCAAAGCCCTTGTTTTTCATTTATTGTAAATGAAGTTTTGTCAAAATTAGCTGTTCACATGAGTTTGATGACTTGATATTTTTCTCTTAAAAAAGTAAAAGCCCTTCACACTGGACATCTTGACCTGGTTCTGTCATCAGGATGTAAAATGATTCCCTTTCCTGGGAGCTTCTCAGTTCCCTGCTGCCCTCCATGCTACCTTCCCTGTCTCCTGAAGGAGCTGCTCCATCACATCCACAACAGAGCCCTGCTCCAGGGGGGAACCTGGGGCACATTGTGTGGCTTGTCCCCTCTGTCAGAAAGAACTGATGTACAAGCTGTCCATGTCATGGGAGAAAGAGTAACACAGCCTTAAGTGAAACTTGCTAGACCCTGCAAGAGTGCCAGGGGCAGTGGCAGCATCTCTTTTAGTGATAGAGTGGATCAACTTCTGATGCACAAAGCATTAATCTGACTAAAAGCTGCAGGTTTGATAACTTAATACAAAGTGAGAACACCTGGAAGGGATTAGTGAAATAAGTGTCTCTTAGACCATCTCTGAAAGACAAGGCAGTCTGTACCTGTGGAGCAGGGAGGATGTGCACATCTTGCCTCTAGCTCTGAGGTATGCTTTGGCTTTTAGCTGGTCTACTGGAAGAGATCACCTCTGCCTACAAACCTGTCTTGCAAGCTGTCTAATGATCTTTGAAGTGACATCTTGTGTTTATAGAACCACAGAATCATTAAGGTTGGAAAAGACCCTTAAGATCATCAGGTCCAACTGTCAATCCAGCACCTCCACCATGTTCAGCACTAAACCATGTCCCCAAGTGCCACATTCACATGTTTTTTGGAAGCAAAAAGGACAAAGTCTCCTGAAAGTCCTTCTACCACTCAGTCTCCTTGCAGACTTTGTCCCAGTGAGTAAGCATGGCTGCTGTTTTCTTTGGAAGAAGCAGGACTGAATCTTGAGAGGACAGAAATATCCCCCAAATCAGCATTGCCAGCCTCACAATTTAAACTTGTCCCATCAGCTTTTCCATGATTCTGTGAATCTTAGACTTCTTTTAAAAACAAGAAAAGATATTGTGATTTGTTTGTTTCTTGCCCCAGAGCTGTAGAAAGCAGAATGAAAAGTGCCTTGACTGCTTCCAAAAGGGAATCCGGAAGACAAGGGAATACATCTTACTCTTAACAAAATCAGCATTACCTATCTCCTTCATTTTTAAGTCAATTAATTTTTTTCAACCTGTCTGGTGATTTTGGAACTCTTAAGAATGGCAGTGCTGCAAAAATTCCCAGAAAATTCTTTTTTTTTGCCCTGAAATAATTTATTCCATAAAATGGGGATGGCCTGTAGTCTTTTCACACACAACAGGATGTGGCCTGACGTGCGTCACTGATGAAGGTCCATGAGAACACAACATCCCACCTTAAGTGACTTTTCCTATTACCCATAGTCTCAAAATCCACTGAATCAAATCGATGCAATTATTGGGGTTTTGTTCCTTTGAACGATTCACAGGTGCTCATAAGAAAATAGCTCTTTTGTTTGTTTGTTTGTTTGGATTTGAGGAATGCTGGACAATACTTAACACTATATTACAGAATAATATTTATGCTGTTTAAGAACTCCCCACCTTATTTAAATCTCTAGAGATTTGGCTTACATGTGAAGTTCAGCATGTGCTTAAGTGATGTTTTCAGTAAACCTGGAATTAGACTTGAGCTCTAGAGAGTTGGGGCTGTGCTCAGATAAAAGCTGAGCCATACAGATGTATATCATGAAAGTGCATTCTACCCCTTGCTGTGTTCACAGAGATATGCAGCTCTGGTACCAGCTGAGGACTGAAGAACTAGAGCACATGCAAGCTGCTTACTTTGGTTTTAAGGGAAGAAACAATAACAACAACAATAAGAAACTCAGGAATAAATCTGCATTTGATGATGTGACTAACATGGCATATGATAACCAAGGCTTCTACAGGTAAGGCTGTTAAAATATAGTCAGTTTGAATGAGTTTGTGGAACAAATTTTAGAAGGAGGATTCCTTGAAATTGCATTTTAAAGTGAGGCCCCTGGAGAGGACATGATGCCAGTGGGTTGTCAGGGCTTGTCCTTGAACTTGCCTGTCTTGAGAGGAATTAGTGTTGCCAAAAGGTGAGACAGCAGAGGATTGAGCGTGACCTCCTCCCTTGCAGCTTCTTCCTTTCCTCCCCAGCAGTGCCTGGCTGAGCCTGGTCTGCAGGGGAGGTTGCATCAGATTAGCTGGAGAGAGGTTTTTAATTGGCTTTGTTAAACTGATGCTAAACTGCAGCAGGGAAGAGCTCTGTCTTGGTTAGTGGGATCAAGGTGCAGCTTGCCTAAGAGCCTTAGGAGCAGAGGCAGCCCAGGACACCTGGGGCAGCAGGACAGCTCAAGGTGAGAACCAAGCATTGCTGTTCATCCCACAGTGACCAGGAAAGCTCCCCTGAGAACTGTCTGCTCATCAGGGGGTGAAGGGCGAGCACAACAGGATCCTTATCCCCAAGGCAACGAGAATTTCAGTGTGGGAGTCCTGACCCTCAGATATCCCAAAGACATGTCCCCTCTGAAATAAAGTGCATGAGGTACCGTGGATCCATGGACAGAGGGCACAGGTGTTCTTTGTGCTAGTTCAAAATCACCTCTTAGTGTAACTATGGTGGTGCCAACAGAAGAAAAACAGAAGAATGAGTATGTGTTAAAATCTTATTCCTGTGTTCTAATACCATTCACATAAACACATGCCATTGTGTCTTTTACTTCCTCTGGGTTCTGTTTTGTCATTGTGTGTGATAATATACAGACCTATTTTGTTTTTAATTCACTGCTTCACCTGTACAGCTTTCCTGTACAGCAGTGTCTGTGATTTCTAGTGCTTACCTGCAGAAAACAATTTTATGTGGCTTATAAACCTGTTCCCATGTCACAGTGCAGCTGAAAATCATGTTCAAATGGAGCACTGCACAAAGGTCTGATGGCTGCTTAATCAATTTCTGGCTTTGGGTGACTTCAGAAAGACGTATAAAGCTAATTAAATGCTGGTTATAACCTGAACAATTGTTAGAAGACTCAGGATGCCATTTTTAATTTTAGGTAACTTCAATCTGCTACAATGTTAATGTTTTGTATAAGTGTAATCTGCTTTCAAAATAGCATGGATAAACTTCTAAAGGGTTGTAAGCAGAGGTGAATGCACTGCTGGGATCTCGAGCTCCTTCTGTGTCCTTACCTGCACCACTCCAGAGTAGAGGCTTGTAGTTACTGAATTCTGCACACCTTTTCTTACCTGAGGGCAGCAGGGAATATACCATTCCTCTGGATAAGCAGCTTATCTGGGGCCAGAAATCAACAAGCTTATTAGCTCTTTAGAAACTGAGTGATGTAAATACCACAGTGGGGAATGGCAGAGGCAGGAGGAGGAAAGTCTGCGAGCTCTGTTTTTCCTAGGTTGAGCAATACACATCCTGGTGCTCATACCTGCCTCTTGGTGCAGGAGGTCCACAAGATCTGCTTTATCTTCACCATGCAGAGGTGATGGGATCCTAGATAATCACTAGCCAGAGCTAAAACCAGCTAGGAGAGCAGGTGTATCAGCCTGTGCACCCTGAGCAAAAAGCCTTATTGTTTTCACACATAGAGAGTAGGCACTGCTTCTAATCAGAGATGGAAACGGCATCAAAGGTCATACTGAATAAAGCTGTCCTGGAATTGCTTTCAGAACAGGTGTGACCTTTCCTTCCTTGTTCCCTCTCTTCACTCAAATATGAGCTATTTAATCAAGGTTAGTAAAAGATGCTGATTTCTACTCTTTAATTCTGTTAAATGAATATGTGTTCAGGATGAGCTGTGGGAATTCTGCTCACAGATCTCAGGAACACAACAAATGACTTGTCAGCTCTTTTCACTTGCAAGGCTTATTTTTTGTTTGTAGCAGATTGTACTAAGTTTTCTCATCCTGTGCTTACCCAGCTTACTGGAAAGAGCAGGAGAGTGTAGGCAAATCCCTGGGGAAGTGCAAACATGAAGCTGGGTTATGCTGGGAAGACTGGTGTGAAAGGACATGTTCTCTACCTGGGTGATTTCTGCAGCATTGTTCTCTCTTGAACATGTGGACATGTTGGCAGCCTGTACCTGGAGGAAATCTCTAACCCTGGGGGCATTGCTGTAGTGGTAGAATTGTTACACCAATGATTGTCCAAAGAAATAAATACAGGCACATGGCATGGTTGGGCAAAAGCTGTAAAACTGAGGGCAGGTGATCCCAAAGGAAAAATTCCATATATTGCTGCATGTCCATGGTAAAAAAAAAGCGAAAAGATAATTTAACTAAGGCTCCTCAAGTAAGGTTCAGACTTGACATCAGGAAGCATTTGTATACCAAGAGGGTGGTCAGACCCTGGAACAAGCTTTCTGGAAATGGGAAAGGTGTTCAGTGCCCCAAACTGTCAGTGTTCAAGAGGCATTTGGACAATGCCCTTAATAATGTGCTGATTTTTGGTCAGCCCTGAAGGGCTCAGGCAGTTGGACTAGATGATCCCTGTGGGTCCCTTCCAACTCAAATATGTCAGTCTAGACTGATCTAGTCTAGTGTCATCTACTCTACTCTATCCTGCCCTATCCTGTCCTGCCCTATCCTGTTCTTGTGTTAATGTTTAAGACCTTTAGAGGAATCATGCAATGCATCACTAGACCTCTGAGCAAATCAACAATCCTACTTGGTTTTCCTAGTCAGAAACTGTCCTAAGGAGCACAGGAGGTGAATTGTTTCCTCCCTGTTTATTTCAGGGCTGTGGTAGCTGCTGTTCTCTGTGATCCAGCCATGGGAAGTGGCTCTGCAACCCACTTAGGAGGGGAGGCTGAGCTCAGTAGTGCCCTTGTCTGAGAAAGGAGTGGGTGGAGACCTGGCAATTTCAGTCATTTTTATGAGAGCATTTCCTTTGCTTAACTAAAACTGTTCTGCTGCTTCTTGTAGCATATGAAGTATCTGGAAGAGTGAGAACTCCTCCACCCTCGAAGAAGACCCTCTTGAGTATATCTTAGCTTATTTTTGACTAGATAAGAATGTAGGTCATGCTGCTTTTCAGACTTAATTGAAACAGAGATTAACATTTTGATTCACCACTTTAAGGAGCGATAAAATAAAAAGCCAATTCTTTCAGGTAAGGCAAGATAAAACAAAACAAAAAGACCATTCATTTAGGCAGGTAAGATACTTGGTACGGTTTACAGAGAAATTTAGGATTAAAAAACTCTCAGCAGTTAAAGCTGTACCTTAGTATGCTGATGAGATAATTTTGGCTGCAATGAGGTGACCTGATGTGAATGCAGAATGCTGATGTATAGAAGTTATAAATAATGGAGAAGCCCAGCTGTTGGACAGCAGAGGCTCCAGTGTGCTGTTCTGGACCTGTCTGCCACAAAATGAGAGCTTTTTCCCCATGTGTTTGAAGCATAGAACAAATGTGATGAATATGTAGTTTTGCAGGCAAACATTGAATTTCAGTGGCAACTACTCTAATTATAATGAGTCCCATTATGGCTTCTTGGCTGCTTGAACAAATTGCTTTAAAATGCTGAGAAATACTTGTACAAATACCTGGGATCATTAACTACAGGGTGCAGTCACTGCTGATGCCACCTCTTTCATTTGGATGAAAGGAATCATAATGAGGATGAACATACCAATTTTTAGCAGAAAGTCTTATATGCAGGATCTGCAAGTATTTACAGGGTATTTGCTGGTTTATAATGCTTAAAGAGCTAAATAATGTTGAGCAGGGAAAGACAAGTTACAGGTCATGGGGCTGCTGGGAGGGAGGTGTTTCCCTAACGTTGCTTCTCAGAAGTTCGGAGCAGCCAGCAGAGATAGCAGATTGCTCTGTGGTGCAGAGGTTTGAGCCAGATTAGCTGAGAAAAGGGTCTGTGTCTATGCGAGTGAGATTAGCTGCAGCTCTGGGCCACATAGTTAGAGGAGAGCAATATCTGTGCACCTCCAGAGCAGCCCCCAGGAGGATTGCTGGGCAGAGGGCTCATGGGGATGTGTTGGGAACAGCTCTCACAGCCTGACTGCAGAAGGTACTATGGTATTTTTGAGTCAGTTATTTTCTGATGAAGAATAATACCTCACCCTGCAGTAATTCTTCTCTGGAATAATTACTTGGGCACTCACCACCCAAGAGGCACCCAAGGCCTTTTCCATCCCAGCAAACAACCATGGGGGTGAGCTTAGATGAGGCAGCTGTCCGAGTGGGCAGATTGTCCTCTGCCCTCTGACAGGCACAGGGTAAAACAGCAATAAAGAGGAACTTAAAGGCAGCTGTCCTTCCTCTGTGCCAGCTGCTGGTAGTGTTTGAGAGATGGAAGTGAAAGTCACTGAGACATGAAACTAAAGAAACTGGTGTCAAAAAGAAGAGTGAGGTAACCCTAATGCTGGTGGGGGCTATGCTCACCCAGTGCTGTGGGTCAGCTGTAGCTGGTCCCCAGGTGAATGTATTCCAACGCTTGACAACCCTTTCTGTGAAGAAAATCTTCCTAATATCCAGTCTAAAACTCTTCTCTTACAAACTGCCTTCTGGTTTTCTGCAAGCAGGCAAAGCTTCACAGCAAACCACTGCAACAGCCTCAGCAGAGCTGCTGCTCTAGGAAAGCAGTTTTCAAATACAGGGTGAGGGAATGCAAATAAGCAATTGCTCTGATGAACACTGTTGCCACTTTTTAAATCTGTGAGAAATTATCCTGCTGTAATGTACATCAATTAAATGTTAAGCCTCCATGCAGGGAGGGAGCTGTCTTGAGCTTATTTATGTAGTTTGTATGTTTTCACTTGTTCTCTAAGTGTAAGCCATCAGTTCCATAAAATACAGAGGAATATGCAGCAGAAGTGGGAGCCTGAATCTGTTTGGAACCACTGGCTGGCAAAATATGCACAGTCTAGTGTAACACTGTGAGAGCAAACAGCAAACCCTTCTGGCATGCAGAGGCACTAAAGAACTAGGCACTCCACTGTTGTATCATGTTTAC
The DNA here is from genome assembly GCF_000695815.1 of Acanthisitta chloris. Classification (NCBI taxonomy): domain Eukaryota; kingdom Metazoa; phylum Chordata; class Aves; order Passeriformes; family Acanthisittidae; genus Acanthisitta; species Acanthisitta chloris. The sequence goes on from NW_008692189.1 coordinate 25,257, forward strand.
ACATCAGCATGTGTAGAAGATAGCTGTCCCAGGAGAACACAGATAACCAGCAAAAAGAAAACACGGAGAGCTCATTTCAGTTTGCATCAACTTCCTAATGATGGTAAGAAATAGCCACACCTTGGGAAGCTTCTGTTGCTACAGTTTTTCGGCATAATAGTTCTGTAACCTGTCCTGGAATAGATATACCCTTAACTCGAGAATGTGCTGGTTTCTTGTAAGGGAGAATTGATGATCCAACATTTTCCGCACTCAGGGAGAACTGAATCTAGCTGTAGACTGACTCTTTTTTATCCTCTGTCAGCTAAGATGGCAACAAAAAAGAAACCAGTCCAGCTCAAAAATACATCTAAAGAGCAGCAATGAAATTTGGTATAGTTTTTCATCTAGTGTGGAAGCATTTGGAAGAAGTTGTGCATTCAGAATTTGAACTGTTTAGAGGTGAATTATTTTACACAGCTCTAGGCCAAGTTATAAAACATTCTCTATGAAGTAGCTGATCTGACCACAGGAGTGAGTCAAATGGAAAAGCCCTTGTCTTGCTAGGTTTAAAGTCCTCCTTTCAGCTCTCCACACAGCTGGAGCATATTACCAAGGAGAAACAATCTCTTCTGCAGAGAAACAGGCTAGTATGTTCTCCCACAGAAGATATTTTTAGTAGCTGAAATTTTTGTACCAGAGCCCTCTCTGACTACAAGATGCTTTAGCAGTGTACCTGGCAAAAAGCAAATAAGGACAATCCAACAACAAAGAATTCCAAGTGAAAAGGTTTTGCAGAAAAACCCAAAGCCAGTGTGCTCTTATGAGAGCTCAGCATCTTTAGTCAGTCCAAAAAGTCACATACAGGATTGGTGAGATTGGCTCATGGCTGTGGTCTCTGCAGTAAAATGAAATGTGTTTTCCTTTTCTCTTTGATTTAGTGGCCACAATGCTGGAAATTTTCCACTATCTTCTGTAAGGGGTTGCAAGGAAGGCACAAATCAGAAATGTGTGTTGCTTTAAAAAATGTTGATGTCTGCCCAGGCTTGCTGAGGAGCACAGCTGTGAGCCAAGGGACCTTCTAGAAGCATGGACAAGATGGGATGTGACACGTGGCCACATTCCTGCCTTGCCCTCTGTCCCCTTGAGTGCACTTTCCCAGCTCCTTGCCTTCTGAACACCTAAGTAGGAGAGATTAAAAAGCTGAAGGATCTGATGCCTTCCTGCTAGCAGGATAGTGTGGTGTGGATTTACTGCAGTGAAAACACTTCTCCAACATTTGAAAAAAATACCCAGGTTGTAAGACAAGCTGCTGAAAAGCATAATTAGAACAAGGAAAATGCACCAGGACACCTGGAATGACTGCCAGGAGATGCACCAGTGGGAGAATTAAGGGGGCAAATCACCTACAACAGTGAGAGTACAAGACTGTCCTGGAGAAACCAATCTCTTGAGGTGCTTTTGAAAGCCTCATTGTCATCAGAGAGCCTAGCCCTCTGTTCCCTCTGGAAGAGCCATGCATTTTTCTGTTATGATCCGTGTTTGCTTGCAAGCTGGGGCATGCAGAGCAGTGCCCAAGGCTGTGGACACATGCAGGACCTTTGGCACAGCATCCTTGAATGTCTGTGACTGACTGTGAGTGTGTCCCCCTGCTCACCTACAATTGCAGTGAGGCACCTGTCACTGCTCTCAGGGCACAGGAAGGGGTGCAAGACCCCTCATCACTGTGGGATTTAATACTGCACCACATAAAGCACCCAGTGAAAAGGCTGCAAAGGGCAAATGACCTGTTTGATACAATTGTATGGAATGAACATGGTTCCCTACATGAGATGTTTGATTGTGTGGCACTGAGGACCAGAGGGGAGGAGACCAAGCACAGGAGAGGGACAGATTTCTTTTCCAGGCTTTTCCCTGAGACTTCTTGAGCTTCTCTGTTCATGGAGCTGTTAATTTATTTTCTTCTACTTTGTTTTTCCTGTGCTCTGTGTTCCCCACTGCCACCTTTCAGAGACTAAAATCTCCCCAGTACGGTTTGACATGCAGGTTTCAAAGAAAGCTGTGGCAGGGGAAGTGAGCTGTGGTTTCACATTGGGGCCCTGTCAGAAGGGCTAGGATATCTGGCTGCTAAATTACACCCATTTCTGAATTTCGATCTTAATTGTCATTGCAACGAGTGTGGAGGGGGTGTGCACAGCAACATGTGCTTTCAATAGAACTGCTATTATTGTTTTCCTAATGCTTCCATGATTACCCCAGAGTCTTGTACAAAGCCACCAGACATGCAGCAACAAAAAAAATCCCCTCCCATCCTCCAGTATAAAATCTGTTTTCAGAGGCAGTGCCAGCACTGAGCAGCTTTCTGGCGGCCCTGATGCTCTGGGTTCTCACACGTCTCGGATGTCCCATTAACAGCATCTTCCCTCCAGCAAGGAACAGCTCTCAAGTCACACAAAGCAAAATTCTTGTGAATTCTCTAAACCCCTTTGACAAATGCCATGCTGGTTGTTCTCCAGATGGAAGCTCTGAATTTATCTATCAGATAAAGACTGTCCTTGTCAAATGTATCATGCACCTAGCCTAGCTGCACAGCATCCAGCACCCTGGGGTGGGTTTGCATTGCCAGATAAGGGTACAGGGAGGACTTCTAATCCTCTTACCATGATATTTTGAAGTAGCCCAGCTGGGAACTGGAGTTAAGGAAAGTTGAAGTGCTTGGAAAAACAGTTACACTTATTCAGGACAAAGTACAGAGCTCCAGAGGATGAAGTGCAAACTGAAGGCTGTGTCGGACTGAAGGCTATGCACACAGAGCAGAGCCCACTGTGTGCACAGTTATCTGTCCCTTGGCAACACTGCTGCCCTCTTAATAGCTCTTCTCATCCTCTGCTGAGGTGGAACCCCACTGGCTTCACCATCCCTCTGATGTCCACAGGATTCAATGTACTGCAGGAAAGGGAGGGTGCCCACTGTCACCTCATCCTATGCTTATAGAATCATGGAATCACAGAATGGGTTGGTTTGGAAGGGACCTTAAGGACTATCTCATTCTAACCCCCTGCCATGGGCAGGGACACCTTCCACTAGACCAGGTTGCTTGCAAGCCCCGTCCAACCCATCTTTGAACACTTCCAGGGATGGGGCAGCCACAGTTTCTCTGGGTGGCCTGTGCCAGTGGCAGTCAATGGAAGCGTAATAGTTCCCAAAATGGGAGGAAGGGGTTGCTAAGCCAGTACTGTTGTCCTCCAAATACAGTTTTAGCCAGTTTGGCTTTCTGAGTTGGTGGTGGACTGTGAGGAATCACAGAGTTTAACAATATGGAGCTTTCTAGGGGAAAACATCAGAGTGGAATGAATTCTGCCCAGGTGAACTGAATTTATTGCACCATAACCAGAATAGCTAGATATGAGCTGTAATAGTGGCAGGGTGATTTGCAAAGGCTGTGGCTGCTCCATGCAAAACTTTATCCCAGTTCTCCCTGTACATGCTGCTTTGATTTGATTTTTATTTTGTGACAATTGACTACCACCTCAATAACATAGAACTGAGTTCTTCATACTATTAAAAAACAAATAAATAAATGCACAACAGTAAGTATCTCATAAGATTTTCTTTCAGTAGTGAGGCCTGCAGCATTACTCCATGTGGTTTCTGTTCCCTGATGGCAGGTCACAGGGATGCTCAGACAGGTGTTCTGGTGCCCAGCACAAAGACCCTTGAGGGCCTATTGAGGCTCCAAGATTACAAAGCAGAGTTAAAACAGTACAGGTCAGTACAAAGTGGGTGAAGTTACCAGGCTGGTGTTTTGAGAAATAGATGAGTTTGTTGTTGTCTGAATTACAGGGGGGTACATTCTGCTCGTCTGAGCACCTCCGTGATGAGTATGTGCAGACTATGCTGATCTAGTGTCTTCTCATCAGTGCAGTGTTTTAAGAAGCCTTTACACTATTTGACTGTAGTTCATACCCCAACTAATTTTGTAGTACACCTTTCAGTAATGAGCAAGATTTATTCTCCTTTACAGGAGAGATGTAATTGCAGTATACCTACCCTGTACCAGGACAGAGAGACTTCAGTTATTTGCATTTATTTTCTGTTGTTCCCCTGCGGTTCCTCTGTGTATGCACATTTCATGTGTGAGCATTTCTGCTGGCTTCTGCAGCTGGTAATTGCAGAACACAGCTTCTGCTTCCTGACTGGCTTTTCATGTATGACAGTGTAAGACCATGCTGTCCTGGCCGTGGGTGTGCAGGCTGCTGCCTTCAGAGGCCCACACCAAGGGTTCAGAGGAAGCTGGAGGAGCCACGTGAGCTGGCTCACCTGCAGTGAATGTGGGGCAGGCAAGCTCAGCCTCCACCCTGCCTGTACTAGCTGCTGTACAATAGGTGATGTTTTACAAAAGCCCCACACATTCAGGCTACAGTAATTTGGCATGGACCCCAAAGGGCTGTGTCTTACCTGCCTCTGGTTCACAGACCATGTGCATAAAGACTGCTGCATCTGTCATGCTTCTTGCAGCAGAGTTCAAGAACAAGCTGATCCTATCCCTCTGTGCTCCTGAATGAGGTGTGTGTAGTTTACTGAGCATCTTTTCAACCACTCTACCATCTCCATCTGCCACTGCTGCTGCTCTGCCCACACCATCCACTGCTGGAGTGTTGCTCTCCGGGCAGTTGCCTGTGCTGCCTTCCCCCAGAGCTGGGCAAACCTTCTCTTCTTGGTGGGCAAAAGTGGGGAATGTGATCCATCAGTGACTGCCAGTGCTGCAAACAGAGTCTCAGCCCCTTCAGAGAGGGCCCAGGGGTAGCCAGGGCAAGCAGCCAAAGGCCCCGATGTGGCTGCACTGCATCGGCATAGCTGGCAGCTCTGCAAGTAACACCTCAAGTCCCACTGAGCACAGCTGGCTCTTGTGCTCCCATCAGTGCTCCACTGACCAAGCGAGGATGTTCCTTCTGCACCAGGCTCAGCCTTCAAGTGTTCTCAGTAGCATTTGCCAGATAGTATAGCACTACATTGAAGCTGGGGACTCATTTGATGGCAAACAAACAAATAACATCTGCCCCAACCCCAAATAAAACTAACCTCACAAGTCTTTTCAAGGTCTGCATCAGCTTCTACAGGGCCACAATTATTTACCCCACTGCTGCTAACTGGTTTTAATGCTGGGAGAAGTGAATCCTTATGTTACAGCACAAGTCATTTGCAAAACGCTTGATGTGCAAATAAAACATATTAGGAAGTTCTGTATCCTCACCAGAGCTCATAAAACAGAAATAATTTTTCCCTTTGTGCTTACAGGTTCCAGGAGGAGTGGTCTCGGGACACTGTAGCTCTTGGGTGTTGCAAAGACAGTGATCACCTGCCAAAGCTGGGCAAGAGCAGCAGTGCACCTGGGACACATGGTGTGCCAGGACACAACACTGCGCTGCAGACGGGGAATGCAATACACGTCGTGGAAGTCTATGGACATAAGGATAATTACAACAAATCGAGCTGCCAGATCCCTGGATAGCTGGTGCTGAAACACAACTGCTCCTCTGGACCAAAATGAAATTTGGATAGAAATATGTGCCTTAAAGACAACATAGGAAGTTCATTATTCGTATGAATTTGAGCGTTTTCTGTGTACCAAGAAGGTTATTTACCAGAAATGCTTCAAGGTCTGATACAAGTAAAGAAAGGAATGTTGGGGCTGGCAGTCCTGAGCTGTTCTCTGTGGTTTGCTGAGCACTATGACCGTAGCAAAAGCATAATGTCTTTCTGTACAGCTAGAGAGAGATGGTCGCCAGTTTGCATATTTGCCTCATACAAAATCGCTGATGATAGTTACATACTCCTGAGATTCCAACCTTCTCCAAACCAGTGGGTTTTGTAAGCATTTCAGAATGAAAAGTCCCCCATATTTTTACTGAGTAGTGTGATAGAACTACAATAAAATTTTGTTTTTCATTAAATGCCTCATTGTTTTGTATCAGGAAGGTCTCCTTTAAATCATCTGGCATGCCAGGCCAACCTGATGCAAGGGACAGCAAAAATCTAATACAGCTGCCTCAGGAAATCTGAGGACATTGAAAACCAGAGTGGAAAAAGTCAGAAAAATGGAAATGTGGCAGATGACTGAGGTTCAGCACAAAAAGAGGGGAGTGGAGCTGTTCAGAAAAGTAAAGAGTAAATGTGAGTCACTGCAAGCACAGGAAATAAAACAAGAGAAAATACAGTGGAAGAAACAGAGAGGTAAAACTCCAGGTAAGGTATTATTTGGGAAAAGCCAAAACAGACCCAGAGATGGCAATCACTTAGTGTTTAATTTGGATCAGACATCGCTGGAAAGTTCACTGGTTATTGCAATTAATTTTAATGCAGGACTAGGGTTGCAGCATAAAAAAAAATAAGAAAAAGAAAGAAGAAGATCACAAATGCTAAGATAAATTTCATTCCATGATGAAATTCATCCTAAAACACTAGTAATTAGCTAAGCAATGGTTGAACAACATTGATACAGCTCCAAGAAACTGTGAAGGGACAAGAGAGGTCTTAGAAAGTGGGAAAAGGCAAATCTAACTTTAAGAAGGGGAGAGAAGAGAACCTCAAGGAGTACCAGAATGAAGACTCTTCTCTGATTCCCAGAAAGTGTAGGACAAATGATTAGACAATCCCTTTGCAAAGAAGGCACATCTCAACCTAGGATTAAACAGAGTTGTAGGGAGCTGTTCTGTCCTACTGGCAATATCATGCCTGATGTACACATGTGAAAGGCAGCCCAATTATCCTTGATCCTACCCCTCTGCAGTTCCTTTGAATTTCTTTCCTCTTCCCCATCTCTACGATGATGTTAACTAGATTGCATGACTTAGCTCCCTGGTGTTCTTATTTTATCATGTGGCTTTGAAATGCAATAATATGATTGCAAGTGAAACAAATTCCCTTGCTGGATGTCCAGCTCAGCCCACTGAGTGAGCAGGAAGCCCAGCTATGCTGGTCTACAGATGAGGCCAAGCTGAGCAATGTTGGATGGAGGAAAGTACATCCTTGAGATGACAGGGATGCTGGCAGCTGTGGGAAGCTCCAGAGAAAGCAGGAAAATTCACTGTCCCTGTGCCAGAGCACTGAATGACGATAATTTGTTTAGGTGTCTAACGCAAGAGGCAGCAAAGTTACACCAAGATAAGGAAGCAACACCCAAACTTTATGTAAGATTTGTGCCTTAGCTCCCTCTGGGACTGTGCTTAGTTCTGATGGCTGCACCCCCTGGAGTTGGCTTTATTGCTCATGTAAACATGATTTATTGTCAGAAGGGAAATAAGTGCTGTGCGGGAAGGAGACAAAAGCAGCTGAGAATCTAAAATAGACATTTAAAACTTCATATTTATTATGCTAACCCTTAAATATTTGCCAGCCAATGGTTCCAAACAGATTCAGGCTCCCACTTCTGCTACAGAACACTGGCATCTTCCTCTGCATTTTATGGAACTGATGGGTTACACTTAGAGAACAAGTGAAAACATACAAACTACATAAACCAGCTCAAGACAGCTCCTTCCCTGCATTGGAGGCTTAACATTTAGTTGATGTGCATTACAGCAGGACAGGACAATTCTTCACGGACTTAAAAAGTGGCAACAGTGTTCATCAGAGCAATTGCTTATTTGCATTCCCTCACCCTGTATTTGAAAACTGCTTTCCTAGAGCAGCAGCTCTGCTGAGGCAGTTGCACTGGTTTGCTGTGAAGCTTTGCCTGCTTGCAGAAAACCAGAAGGCAGTTTGTAAGATCTATAAATTTTGGAGAGGTTTAGACTGGATATTAGGAAAATTTTCTTCACAGGAAGGCTTGTCCAGCCCTGGCACAGGCTGCCCAGGGCAGTGGTGGAATCACCATCCTTCAAAGCGTTCAAAAAATGTGTGGATGTGGCATGCTGTTCAGTGGTGAACATGGTGGTAGTGGCCAGGTTGATAGTTGGACTTGGTGATCTTAGAGGTCTTTTCCAACCATAACGATTTTATTATTCTACGATTTTATGCTAAATACTAAACAGGGAATGGCTTTGAAGGCAGCTGACATGCTATTTGCTCTAGGAGGGCTCTAGGAGGGTATCCTTTTAAACAAAAACCCATTCTTTGAGACAAAGGGAAGAATGCATTTGCCATGCTGGAAACCTGGTGTGCCTGAACCTGTGCAGTGCCCAGTGCTCTGTGTAGGAACACCCTTGGCCCTGTCCCTGCAGCAGTGAGTCTCTGATACTTGTGGGATATCAGAGTATAGTGTTGTCAGATCATGTGATTTTTGTCACAAGTCTCATGATATTTCTCATTTTCTTAATCCACTAATGGATACATGATACATTTGGCTGAATATGTGAAAATCACAGCTTCTGGTTAAAAATCAGTGTCTCGCAATTGTATTTGAAGGGAGAATCTCAGTCATGAAGTGTCAAACAACAGAAAGTAAGACACATCTCTATAGTTTCGTTGATGGCTATGACATGGTTTGGGGGAGGTCTGGCTTGTGACTCACAAATACTTGAAGCTGTCAAATGTATGTATGACCTGACATGTTTTCTGTGGTTGAAAGAAAGGGAAATGCTACATTTTGATCTGGATGGAGCAGTGAAGCTTGAAAGGGATGCCAGAGTATCTACCACAGAGTTAACATTGCTTTCATGGCACCTTGTACCTAGATTTTTGGCCATGCAGGCTTTCTCCTGGACCCCTGCCCCTTAGGTATTATCCTGGAAGTCTCTAAAGATGCTGTGCTCCTCGGCACACTCTGCTGCTCTCAGTCTATCTTTGGATTATGGGATGGTATTGCTCAAAGTTTCCATGAGAAGCCCAGGACCCAGAAAAGAGGCAGAACTATGAACCTCATGCAACATGACGACCTGCAGAATGTGGCCAATGACACAGGTCTGAAATGACACAGGAACACAGAAGCCCTCTGACATCACTGTAAGAAGAGGATCTAAGTGACTGATGGTTTGAGGTGGAGAGGACGTAGACATCTCTAACAAGTTTTCTTCCAAAGCATCCCAGTCATCAGTGATGTCCTGGAAGTAACTAAATGAATCTGCTCTCACTTATTGTCAGATGTAAACAGCTTTTGCAACTATTTATTTTTTTCAACAATGTCATGCAGCAGAAATTTTTAATAACTTTAATTATATGTCACATTTTAATAAACTCCTGCTGTGGGGTGGAGCAGTGCCTTTCCAATTTAGAGTGGTATTTGGAGTTACACTTCATACTACATGGTTGTGAAATCTGACCAAATCCTCCCCCCTCAAATGATACATGGAACCTCTTGTTTATTCCTTCAGCAACCTGAGCAGGTGATATTTTCTACTTATTTTTAAGGAGTATTTCGAAGAAACAGATGATTGACAGAGCCAGCTTTGAAAGGCTCTTGTGCAACTATTCCACAAGCAATAGCCATTTCTGTTGTCACTGTACGCTGAGCGTATCAGCTGGTGGGAACACCTGGTAGTCCCCAGCACATGGAGATGTTTCAGAAGCCAGTCTCCATTCCTGGTACCTAATGCTCCTTCAGTGATGGAAACATGAAACTCCTCTGGCACAGCAGTGAGTGAGGCAAGGAAAGTTCATCTGGTGTAAAGCAGAGTAGAAGCTGCTTGTTCCCTGGATCCCTGATGCTGTACTTCAGCATGTGTTTTAAGGTCATGTGTTTCAAGGTCAAGAAGAGATGGAAATGCTCACAGTAGTGTTTCCCACGGGATGTATTTGTATCTATGAGCTGGAGTTTGCAGTGGCTTCTAACCCTTGCCCAGTGCTGGCCATGGGTTGCATGCTGGCTGCACACCATCTTCTCTGTCCTCCCTGGAGCGTGGGGGTCAGGTGAGGCCTGGAGCTGGCACGGGGCTGACTTCCATGTGAGGACATGTAGACAAAGTGGCTTTGTTCCCTCCTTGGAGCTCTGCGATATGTCAGTTTGCCAAATCTGTCAGCTGTTTATTTACACACCTATTTTAAGGGGAGGATGCTCTAACAGCTTTATTTGCTTCCTGCCTTCAAAGAATTTAATTGTTTTGGGGTAGTTTTTTAAAAGAAATAATTAGTTGAGTATTTTTTCTCATGTGTATAATTTGATTTCTACTTTACAAAGGATCAGATGTGGAGCCAAGTGTGGTATTGAACACATATGTGAAGCTGGCTCTTCATTATCCCATGTACGACCTAACAGCCAACACAGAACTCCTGCAATGTTTATCAGGACGATTTATGGTCAGTATAGATGGGTTTATTCTATATGCTGCCTTTTCCCTTGTGCCAGGAACAAGAGGTACTCGGTTTTTTTTTTCATTATCTGCATCATCTTCTTGTTTTACTACTGCTGTTAAAATTTCCAAGGATAGGGAATACATGCATACAGCAGAATTGGGGGGGTGTAATTCACCAGGTAAATATGCAGGAAGTTAAAACTGACCAGGGGTTTCCAGACCTGTGGATGATCCAGGCTATCATAGAACCATAGAACATTCTGAGTTGGAAGGATCATCAGTCCAACTCCTGTCCCTGCACAGGACAGCCCCAACAATCCTACCATGTGCCTGAGAGTCCTGTCCAAACTCTGCTTCAGCTCTGCCCAGCTCCCCACAGCCACTGCCCTGGGGAGCTGTTCCAGTGCCCAAACACCCTCTGGGAAAGATGATTTCACCCAAGTCAGTTCTGTTCCCAACTAACAGTTTGCCTTAACTGATCGAGAATAAACTTGCAGCACAGCTTCTGCCATTGTGTTTGGAATCAGAGAACTGTTTTTTTTTCAGCACCTTCTAACCAACAAAGGAATAATAGGTTATACCAAAAATAACGCTATGACTATGTAAATGAGACTGGAAAATCATCCATTCTATATGCAAAGCAATTATTAGCACATAGGGAAATATCATCATAACTTTGAGCAAACATCTTGGGTTTCAGAGCTAATTACACGTCCCCGAACATGACGAGCCAAGTGGCCGTGGCGGGGGCAGCAGATGGAAGGCGGCCCCGGCCGACGGACGCCATCCCTCCCCGTTTACTTTCGCTTCTCCAAGTTGTCCGTGACCTCTGCCAATCCTGCCGGGGAGGACAGCGCTCCGGCCGCGCCGCGCGGGGCACAAACCCCTCAACCCGATGGAGGATGCTCTACACAACATGTAAGTGCGTATTTCCAATGAGGAATTGGGGCAAAACAACGCGCTAAAAAGTCCCACTGGCAGTGCGGGAAGTGTGAAGCCCGAGGGGCAGTGGCTCTGACGGGAGTGGCCAGCCCATCGCTGCTTTCCCGTCGGGTTTATTTTTTTTCAAGCTTAGAGCTTGTTTTTATAAATTGTTGCCTAAAACTTGCTGAAGGGTGTTCAATGTGTAATCTGAGCTTTTAAGAAATATTTTATTGTATTTTCTTGAACACAAAGAAAGACTTTGTTACAAGGACTGCCTGCACTGTCTGGATTTAATTTGTGGCTGAAGGGATCCAGTCCTCTTCAGCTGTGGGAAAATATACTGTATTGTGATTTAACAGTTAACAGATAAAGCAAAACACTACATGGTGATACTGCCAGGACAAGGGTGATATTTAGTAAATCACATAATTCACTCAAATAAACAAATCAGTGGGTTTAGCAGCGGGGATGAGTTGGGGGGGTCAGGGGAACAACATGGGCTTTGGAAAACAGCTAACCAGGAAATGGATCTGCTGGAAAATAAAACATTGTTGGGCAGGTCGCTTGGCTTGGTCACCGAATTAGGGGGCAGAACTCTTTGAGAGCTTGGGAAGGCATTGGGCTGTGTCAGAAGAGGGGTTCGCAGCGTGCTGCTCCCTGCGGGAGGGGTCTGGAAATCTGCATTAGTCACCTCCACGTGCCTGAGGTTTTGCAGTGCTGTTTGTGTACAGCTCATCCCTGTGACCAGGACTGAGATGTGGCTTCCATATCCGGCTGTGCTCTTTGAATGTCACGGATCACGCCGTGGGAGGGGATTCAGTGCCCAGCTCCAGCCAAGCCCGTGGCTCCCAGGGAGCTGCCCCTGCCATGGCCATGTGGCTCCCCGAGGATCTGGCTGTCCAAGGCAAACCTAACAGCAATCCTGCTGCACAAGTCTTGCATGCCACGGGCATGAGGAAGAGATATGTTTAACCTCTGCTTCTTGTATCATTATCTGAGTCTGTAGGACAAAAATATCTCCAGGGAGTGTGGCCCTGTACAGTGCAGCACTCCTGGGGGATTGATTTTCACTTCCATTTCACTCACCGTGCTTGGAATCACTGTATGCTGAAAAACATTGAAGATTTATAACGGAGATTTCAGTCTATGACACGTGAAGATGATCAGGTTTTCAGTTTAGTGGTTTAGATTCTGGCAGTCTAAAAAGCTCTAAAAAAGGTTTAAAATTTAGAATTTCTAAAATTTCTAAAAGTTTTCAAGGAAACTTTTTAGCAGAGCACAAAATGCAGTGAATTCAAAAAGGTATAAACTGGTCATAAAACCAAATCCCCAGCATACCATACTGCCACTGCTTCTTGGCAACACTTCCTGCAGTAATATTTTAATAATCATATGAAGTAGAATAATAGAATCACAGAATGGTTTGGACTGGAAGGGACTTAAAGCTCATCTCATTCCAACCTCCTGCCACAGGCAGAGACATCTTCCACTAGACCAGGTAGCTCAGGGCCACATCCAAAATAGTCTTAAAAATATATCCTGAGTTATAAAATGCCAATTTCCTTTCCACAAGGTGCCTGTTTCTGTTACTAAAATTCATTGCTAAATCACCCTGATATAGGCATGATCAATGTCTCTCATAGTAGTTTAAAGATTTGAATAACAATTTGGAAGACCTGGATTCCTGAGGGAAAATGGAATAAACTCAGGATGTTTATAGTCTATTGACCTTCTCAAGGACATGCACCATAAATGTCACAGCAGTACTACAAATATTTCAATGAGGTGTTTTCCCCATGTTAGACCAACATGTTCAAGAGTAAACAGGGGCTGCAAGTATCCCATTTTTGATGGAGGTGTATTCAGTCATGTGTGTTGCAGCCGTTGTGTCTGCAGTCACCAGGCTGAGCTCCTCGGAGCTGCAGCATACTGGGAACTGTGCTGGCAGGGAAGGACTCTGAAAGCAAAAGGAAGAGCATCAGAGGGAGAAGTGACCAGGACCATGATGAGACCAGCAAGGGGGAGAAAGATTTGGACATGATGGTGGATGAGAAGAAGCTCAGCATGAGCTGCAGTGTGTGCTCACAGCCCGGAAAGCCAACTGAATCCTGGGCTGCGTCAAAAGGAGTGTGGGCAGCAGGTCAAAGAGATTTACCCTCTCTGCTCTCGTGAGATCCCACCTGGAATACTGTGTGCAGTTACAGTGCCCTCAACATAAGAAGGACATGGAACTCTTGGAGCAAGTCCAGAGGAGGTCACAAAGTTGGTAAGAGGACTGGAGCATCTCCCCTATGAAGACAGGCTGAGGAAGTTGGGGCTGTTCAGCCTGGAGAAGAGAAGGATGTGTGGAGACCTCATTGCACCTTCCAGTATCTGAGGGGGCTACAGGGAAGCTGCAGAGGGACTCTGTGTTAGGAACTGCAGTGATAGGACAAGGGACAATGGGTTCAAATTGAAGGAGGGGAGATTTAGGCTAGATACTAGGAAAAAAATCTTTCCTGTGAGGGTGGTGAGGCACTG
>NW_008692190.1:0-5043 GCF_000695815.1 Acanthisitta chloris
TGCAGTTTACCCCAGTTACCCTGTTTCTTTAGTGCATTTGTCCTGGAAACTCTGTTGCACATCTTTACAAAGGGACGTGCAGAAGAGCAATGTTTGACCTACAGCAAGTTGAGGCCTGATGCTCTGGTCTACAGCTATCACCTGGCAGTGGTCAAACAGTCAATGATACAATTGCTGACAGTGTGTTTGATGATTTTCCATTTCTCTTCATCTCCATGACATGCATCCTCAGAAAACAGACACCACTGTAGGTTCAGCATTCCTTCTCATCCCTTTGCGGGAAGTGGGAGCCATACCACCGAGTTCAGTGAGGGCAGAAATGGATCCAAATGCAGAGCTGGATGAGCCTAAGCTCCTGCATATCTGTGGACTCTAATTTCTAGCTATTCTCATCATTTCTTGCTGCCATCTCCACTCCCCACTCCCCCCATTCTTGTTCCTAGAGACAGTAACTGAGGGTTTGACAAATGGATATAACAGTAAGGCTGGTCTCATTGTAATTTTATACAGGAGAGTTTCTTTTTTTGAGGGAAAATGTCCAACTAAAAGCTGTTTCTCTTCACCATCAAGTAAACAGAAGCTCCTCTTACATGCTTCGATTAAAAACCAAATGGTTAGACATGGAAAATTTAGGAGGATGTATGAATTGCTTCAGGAAAGGACAACCCAGCATCTCAGCATGCCCATGACATGAGGAAATAACCCTAAAGGTGCACAGGGCATTGGTGTACTTGGCAAACTGCAACCTTCCTGATGACTCTGGGCAGAGTATTTAAGTGACCTTATGTTTCTGTGCCTACAACAATTGAACTTGTTTGGTGTTAGGACCATCACCAATAGAACTTTATTGAAGAGAACCTGAAGACCACAAGTGACATTTGATAATCTGTAGCACTGTCACTAAAGAGTATTCCCTTGCCTCTCCGTCGCTTCCACTGCATAACATAGCAGCTTATTTAATAACATCACACTTTGTGCATCAATTAATCTGCAGCAAAAGAAGATGGCATTAAAAGCAAGTTGACAGAAAATTTCATTTCTCAACTTTCCTTGGAGCCTAAATTAAATGTGTTGCATGATGGACATGGAAGGATACAAGGGAGATGAGAAGAATGCATCTGGAGCATTTTGAAGAGACAGTTTTGCCACACATCTGCTGTGAGGACACAGAGGTAAAGGACATTCTCATAAATAAAGTGCTGAAGGCTATTCTATTGTCCTCCTACATGATACACCTGCTTTTCATCACATATCCCATCAGATAGTTCCCATTGCTTCCACTGCTGTGCGTTTCCATATACCTTCAGAATACTTTTCTACTACTTAAAGTAAACAAGAGCCATAACAAAGCCATCAAGAGTTTTGCTATTTGCCCTGCTATATACTTCACACACACACAAAAGGCTCAGACCCATTCTCCCCCCTTTAAAGCACAGCAGATTAATTTAGTTTGCCTCAATATCTGCAGAAGAGCATTTCCATGATGAAAATTCAGATGTCAGGGAGAATTCAGTACTGTATTAGAAAATGAGACATCTGCTGTGGTAGGCTCTGGCAAGGAGTGAAGTTCTCTAATTGAAATGCCCAACCTCTAGTGGATATCTACTCAATAAACATCCTCATTGTTGGTGAAATTGTTACAGACAGAAGCTTCCTAGCCAGTGAAGCCAGGAACAAGTCTTGCTTCTCTGCACAGCAAAAAAATCTGGCCCTAGTGCACATAAGTTCATAGGATGAGGACAATGAGGGAGACAAGCAAAGACAACTGTATTTATTCACAGAGAATGGATGAACCTTATTCCCCTCCTGAAAACTCTTTTCATTTCCAATGTGGCTGTTGGCTGAGTGGTTAGCTCATAAGTGTGCTGTAGCATCTGGTTTGCAGTTAGGCACAGCTACTTGAGCTTTGTAATTCTGTCAGTGTTTGTTTGCCATCATCAAAGACTGTAGCATCTTTTGGTTGCAAATGTAATCCTCAGCAATAATATTCTTTAGTGGCTTAAAATCCCAAATAGAGTTTTTGCTCTAAAATACTGGTCTAAAGCTTCTGTTTGATGTGTTGTCAGTAGGAAAGTGTCATCTGATTCAGGCAGCTAGTTGACTAGTCTACTGTTGGATACGGTAATATCTAAACAAACTTACTTTTTTTTCTTTTCTACACTATAATTTCTGATTTTAAAAAGTGTTATCTGTCCTATTCTTCCTTTTACAGCAAATATAGTGTCATGCCAAATAAAGTCTTATTTAAGAATGACCTGGACTCATGGAAAAATAAAGTCAGAAAAATATTCAGTCTCTCATCCAACAGCAAACACACCCAAACTGCAGTACATCAGAAATGCAGCAAGCTGTATTGTACACAAAAGGAAAGAGGTAGGCAACATGGGAATGGCACAAAGAATCCACTGATGTAAGAGGCAAAACCTACAAACTGCTCTGGGTACACAGAAGTTTGCACTTTCACAATTCATTGGTGAAACAAAAAGCATGTTGGGATGCAGCAATTCAGAGATCTGGTTTGTGAGAGCCTGGGGCTAATTCCAAAAGTAAGGAGGATAAGCAAAGCTCTTGCTCTTTGGCAGAGATCACCTATTTCCAATGAAATAGAATAAATTTTATCTGACATCAACAGCTTAGTTCTGATCAAAACTAAGGAGGCAACAGCAGTGGAACAAGCTAGTCTTCACATACACTTTAAAAAGGGAGATCAGCCAAAAGGGGAAAGTCACTTTACATACAAATTCAGCTTTCCCACTCTGTTTCAAAAGATCAGCAGCAGAATTGGATCATACTTTGTCATCACTGACACTTCAAATAGCCCTTTGTTTCTCTGTAATCTGTTTCCCAATCTCTTTTGCCTCACACAGACAGACAAGAAGGGAAACTTGGTATTGCATTCTGAGCACTTAAAGACCTGCTTCCCTTACAAGTGAAGAACAAGTTCTTGGAGTACAAGATAGGAGATAGAAATCTCAGATTAGAGAGCCCATTTGTTACTCTGATATAAAACTTGTTTCTCGGTGCTTTTATGCTCCTACTATCATCTTCTGCTCAGTTTAATGATCTTTTTATTCACTCAGTTATTTTATTTTACTACTTAATTTGCACTTAATCACATATCACTTTATGATTAGCAATATTACTGCAGGAAGAATGCTTTGAGTTCCTATGGCTCTTCACTCCCGAGTGGTTGAAAAAACCCACACAAACACCCTGTGTGACCCAGGTCTTTTTTGCTGATGAAGCAATTAAACCACAAAAGGGTAGAAAAGGAAATAAAAAGAAGAAGATTTGAGTGTCTTGGTATGAGCAATGCAATCACTGGAGGATTATTCCCACTCCAGTTTCATTGTCTTGTCCTGCAGCATCCATGAATGTATTTAATTTACTATCATATTCTTGTTGAGACTAAGGGGTTCTGGCTTACAATAGAATTAAAAAAGCTCAGAAATACCTTGAACTGAGGTTGTTTCACATGGAACTTCACCAGCAGTTCACACCATTTCTTTAGATGTTAGATTTTAATAGCCGGATATGTCCTTCTGATTTAACTTAAGGGAAGATACATGAGGTGACAGCAATGCTTCCAACATTGTGGCAGCACAAAAGACCTTGTTAAGCAATTGCCCATCACTTAGGAAGCTGTGACAAGGTGAGTGGCCCTCCACAACCTTAAACAGCACTGAGTTTTAAGTCTGAAATTCCTTCTATTTTGCAAAATCCTTTTACAATCCATGGCAGAGATTCAAATTCAGGAAGAAAGAGAAGCAGCACATTAATGCATGTTACCAAGTGCTTTAAAGCAGTGTGTTTTAGAGCATGACCAAGGGCAATGAACTGAGGGGGCACAAAGAATTTAAGCATTTCCAAACAAATTAGACCATAATTTTGAGATCTTCGAGTTCTTCAAACATCACCTTTGGAATTACAGTCAGTATGAGACCAAGCTGGATGTGTAGATTCTCAAATCTGGCACATCCCATGGTTTGCAGGCAGGAATAAGAAATGCAAGTTACTGATGCATTCACATACCCAGAGAAGAGCAAACTTCAGAATTCAGATCAACTATTTCCTGGTCCTTAGAAATTCCTCACTTGAGCATAAGCTTGGTCTTTTACAGTTAATATCTTGGTTTTAACTAGTTGCCATTAGGAAATGGGACAAAATTTCATTTAATTTCATGGCATCCACAAAAGGCCATAACTTGAGACTTATGGGACCACCAGCTTCTGCTTATATTGTTTGCCTTTAAGTAGAATAGCAATATTCTATAAACATATTCATGTTTTGTGGTGCTCCAATTTACCACCCTTAAATAACTTCATATAAATGTATAGTTAGATACATAGCAATTATTTTAACATATAGACATGCATGGGGAGAACAGGTATAAAGAGATGGTTAACATGAGTGCTTGGAGGTGAGAACTGTAGGATCTAGGCAACATGAATATAAAATATAAGCAGAGGGATAACAGAAAAAAATATCCAGACCTACAGAGACATCTTTGTAAATGTCAGTGCAGAATTTGACCTTTTGGTATGTATCATACATTCACCTGTCTTTGTTTGGGGCTGCTATCTCCAATGTCATTTCACATTGCCTTGCAAATCCTGTGGTGCCTGTTCAGAAATGCTGCACTAAGAGGGTCCAAGAAATAAGACAGACAACTTCAGCAACTATAGGGACAAAAGTCTCTTGCTAAAATGTCTCAGAATCTAAAGATTGCTTTCCTTCTGCATCTAAGATATTGTGTGAGCATTAGCCACAACTATATTTCATGCTTGTGTACATGGGGCTCCATATTCTTTGGATGCAGGTGGAAAGGAATACACTCATTCAGCCATGGCACCTGTAAACTTCCAATTTATTCATCTGACTTCATTGCCTGAACTGACATTTTTGGGATAAATTATAGAATAATAGAATTTAAGGGTTGGAATGCACCCTACAGATCATTGAATCCCAACCCTCCCTGCCATGGGCAGGGACACCTTCTAACTAGATCAGGTTGTGCAAGGCCTCAACCAGCCTGGTCTTGAA
>NW_008692191.1:0-272 GCF_000695815.1 Acanthisitta chloris
TCCGAGAAGTGGGCGTGGTTTCCCGCCCGGAGGGTCCTGCGCAGGCGCAGTGAGGTGTGTGGGAGGAAGAGCGATCGCCTCAGAGCGCGGCGCCATGTTGGGCGAGGGAGGTGCGGGTGAAGGGGCTGAGGGAAGCGGGAGGAGGAGTGGGCACAGCTCCACAAACCTCCGCGCTCCTCCACAAACCTCCACGCACCTCCCTACGCGCTCCTTCGCAGCGCCTCGCGGCTGTCCTGCCTGTCAGCAGCGCCTCAGAGACTCCCATTTCCCCG
>NW_008692191.1:384-640 GCF_000695815.1 Acanthisitta chloris
CCCGCGTCCTTCAGCGCCAGATCCAGGCACTGCTCAGACACTCCAGGGATGGTGACTCCATCGCCCCCCTGGGTAACATCCTGCACAGGGAGAACCGTCATGGGAAATGAGAGGTTTCAGGGGTGGTTTCAGAGCTTTCAAGAGAGGATTGTGATGAACTAATAGAATCACAGAGCCACGGACTGGTTTGGGTTGGAAGGAACTTAATGCCCATCCAGTGCCACCCCTGCCATGGCAGGGACATCTCCCCCCCACC
>NW_008692191.1:776-2222 GCF_000695815.1 Acanthisitta chloris
CTGTGGGCTGTGGAAAGCCATTCCCTGTGTCCTGGCATTCCAGGCCCTTGTCCTGTGTGCTGATGGGCCGCGGCACTGAAGACCCAGCCCGGGGTGAGATGCTGGTGGAGCAGAGGGTTGTGCTGCCATCCAGAGGGATCCAGGGAAATGAACTCATTGTGGAGTTCAATGTCCCTTTTATTTCCCTCTGGCCCTTGGGTTCTTCTCGATCAAACTCACCATCCTCGTGCCTTTCTGTACCACACTCCGTGTCCTTCTCCCAGCAAGCTCTGGCTGCCTCACGCACAGGAGAGCTGGGGAGGCTGAGCCCAGTTCACCCCAGGGGGCTTGCTGTGTCCTGGGAGAGCAACGTGCTCTCAATCCCTTTAACCCCACAAAGCTCTTCCCTGGTTCAGCCCTTGATTTTAAGGACTGTTTTTGGCTCTTCCACACTCACAGCTTTCCCAGGAACTGGAGCACTGCAGGTCACCGCTCGCAGCCTCTGCTGCGCTTCACGTTCAGCTCATGTGGGACACATCTCCCACAGCCAGGAGAGCCCCAGGGCTCAGCCACTGTGCTGCTGATGTTGGGAAGAAGCTTCTTCACCGTTGCAACACCTTTTTGAATGCCTGATTGGGAAGTTCATGCCCTCGGGAGTGCCTGGGCTAGGAAGGCTCCACACTGGATGACACACAGGTGGCCTCATGTTGAGATACACTGATACACCAGTTGAGCTCCTGGTGCATGATCCAGGGGTTGGAAAGACTCAGAGGTAAAGGAAATACCTATGCAGATTTCTCACATTTTTTGGCATGGGGAGCCCAGGTGTTTCTGAGGGATCTTCCCAGGCATTTCACTGCAGCTGAGATAGCTGGAAACCTGCCCTTGGAATTAACATTCCCACTTGGAATGGTGTAGCATTGCAGCTGGGTTAACTTAGGGTAGAAGAGAATAGAGTAGAATATAGAGTGGAATAACATCCAGGGGGAAAAAAGGCAATATAGAGAGATTGTAATTAACCTTCAAGGCCTTTTTTTTTTTTTGGATAGGTAAATGAGAGAGGCTTTATTTGTGGTCAGGAAAAGCAGCATCCTGTCAGGGGACCAGGTGTGGTTTGGGCACCTCCTCCCTTCACCCAGGGGAAGGCAGGAAAAGTGAGTGAAGAGACTCTGGGTTATTCCTTGAGACATCTGTGGGAAGCGAGAGCTGATGGACAAAGAAGACCCAATGCCTCTTTTCCTGGAAGTCACGAGGCTCAGGATCCTTTGGGTCACATCAGTAGGGATGCCAGCCCAGTAAGAAACTCTACTAAAGAACACCAATAAACGCTTTATTTACCAAGAGCACATTAAAACACTCGAAAGACTGTCCCATCCTGCCTCAGCCGGTGGCTCAGGACGCCGGAGGAGGCTTGTGGAACTCGCGCAGCAGCACCAGCTCGGTGGCCAGCAGGAGCTGCGAGCGGCC
>NW_008692192.1:0-7592 GCF_000695815.1 Acanthisitta chloris
TAACTGCTTTTTAGATATTATCATTTTATATATATATAATTATTATTTTTATATATAAGTAGTTTTATTTTACTAAGAGAAGCTGTGGCTAGAAGTGTTCAGGGCTAGGCTGGATGGGGCTTGGAGCAACCTGGGCTAGTTGAAGGTGCCTCTGCCCATAGCAGGGGGTTGGAACCAGATGGTCTTCAAGGTCTCTTCCAAACCAAACCATTCCGTAATCCTATGATTCTTAGTTTGAGATCTGAACTTCATTTGATGATGCATTGCTGAGCCCTTTTGGTTCTGACTCAGTTCTTCAGTACTATGACCTTAGGATCCACTTCCATTTAGGGTCAGAAGGGACTCTTTGGGTTGCAATTAAATACCTGCAAATTAAATCAGCTCCAGACAAGGTCTGTGAGCAGCTCTCTGGTTTCTGGGTTGTTACTGGTGCTAAGACCTTCAGATTGGTGACTGGTGGTGTTAACCCAGGGTTTGCCTCACCTGGATCCCATAGGGGTCAGCCCTTAGGGTTCTCTGTACCACCTTCTTGGAGCATCTCATGTCAGTGCTGTCATTGCCATTGCTTTCTGTAGTGTTTAAGATCAGATCTTTATCCATCAGATTTATAATTTCCATGTTCATGGCTTCAAGTTCTGCCAAGACCAGCTCCAAATCTTGGTCCTTGTGACACTGAAGACCTTGTGCTGCTCTGCAAGGGGTTTCTCTCTTCTGCCAGCACCATTTGGCCATGTTTCTGACATCTCCCTTAAGCCATGTATTGTCACTCAGCTTGGTTCTCAGGTCATTACCTCCTTGTCCATCTGTTGTCCACTCCGTGTGCCCTGAAGGTGCCATGTACATCCATGCTGCTGGCATTGGCCAACCCTGATGACAGGATGGGCTCTAATTAGGCCTCAGGAAGCCTGGCAGGCACACAGAATGTGATTTACATATGTAGGTGTATGTAAGTTAACCAGGGAACATCTCTTGTGACAGCCAAGGCATAATGGCACTGAGCTTCCCCCTTGTGACAGAGCTTCAATCTCCCCACAATGAATGGGGAAGCAAAACCACATGTCTGAGATTAGGCACCTCGGACATGAAGGGATGGTGGGATTTGCCCAAATTACCAAGGTTCCTCCTTCCCCTCCCAAACAGATTGGGGTTTTTAACTTCTAACAAGGTTTTTATTAAGTGCAAGTTTGGGATTTATGGACTTGGCAGCACAGAGACAAATAAATATGTTGTTCTCACTTAGCAACCTGAGCTAAATTCTGACAAAAGTAGGTGTTTTGTCTTCTTTTGTGTGAAAGAGAGAGATGCAATGTCATGTAACCATGACTGCCAGCCAGGCTGGTTGTTTTGGATTGATCTAAACACTTAAATGTACCTGCACTTGAACATTTCACTTTTCTGTACATTACTGGGTAACCTTGGGTTAAAAATCAGGTGATTAATGCCATTAATAACTTTGGTGTTATCAGCTCCTAATGTCTTGCCTAGAAGTCACTGGTGGTCATGTCATGGCATACAAGAGAGTGTTGAAAGCATTTTTCACAGGTAGAGTCATGGAATGGCTCAGGTTGGAAGGGACCCTAAAGACCATCTAGTTCCAACTCCTGCCATGGTCAGGGATAACTTCTGCTAGACCAGATTGCTCCAAGCCCCATCCAGCCTGGCCTTGAAAACTTCCAGGGGAGAACTTCCAGCCACAGCTTCTCTGAGCAGCCTGTGCCTGTACCTCATTGCCCTCATAGTAAAGGAGACTCAGATCTTTTCATTTCAGAAGTGCCTCCTTGATTCCTGACCGTAAATCCTGACTCTGGACAGGCCAGTGGAGCTAGGGAACTGATGCCAGTGAGGTTCACTGAGGCTCTGGGTTACTACACGGTGCTTTCACCAACTCTGACTTACACTGGGTGTTGAAGTTACAATGGAGTTACACTTGATTGCATGTAAAACCAAACTAGGTGAGAACTGGAGAGAAACAGAATGGCTTTATTGTGCTGATCTGGTTTGCTGAGCTATTCTGTGTCTAGAGCCCAAATCTGATGAGGAGTGGCTGAGGGAGCTGTGGGGACTAAGCCTGGAGTAGCATTAAGGCTCTGCTTGCAGGGAACAAGCAACAAAAGGAAACAGCCACAAATTGT
Organism: Acanthisitta chloris; assembly: GCF_000695815.1. Classification (NCBI taxonomy): domain Eukaryota; kingdom Metazoa; phylum Chordata; class Aves; order Passeriformes; family Acanthisittidae; genus Acanthisitta; species Acanthisitta chloris. Next base: position 2,133 of record NW_008692192.1, read on the forward strand.
GCCATGGGAGGTTTAGATTGGGTATTAGGGAAGATTTCTTCATGGAAAGGGTTGTCCAGCCCTGGCACAGGCTGCCCTGGTCAGTGGTGGAGTCACCATCTCTGGAGGGATTTAAAAGTCATGTGGACGTGTTACTTGGGGACATGGTTAGTGGTGGCCTTGGCAGTGCTGGGGGAATGGTTGGACTCAATGGTCTCAGAGGTCTTTTCCAGATTAAATAATTCTATTATTCTATGACCTCATTATACTTTTTTTTTCCCCCTTGGAAAATTGCAAGGGAAAAACCATCCCTTCTAGTCCAGAGCTTTGTATAGATCAGCTTTAGGACCTCTGACACTCTTGATCTTGGTTTGTGGGTTTGGATAAATTTTCATCCATCAAACTACTGCAGCAGTTGAGATGCTGACTCACTTCAGCTGCTCCTCATCCCTCTTGCCCCTGTGGTGGTGGTGCAGAGATGGAGTGTGTGAGTCCTCCCTGGCTTTGGGCAAAGAAAAATGTGGCTTAGGTGAGGCCGTGGTTGCCACCAGCAGAACCAAGGTGGAGGTGAGTCCCTGCACACACTCCTTAGGAAGTCATCCTGTGGAAGGTGTCTTCTATACAGAGGCCTTGATGATGTTATTTCCAAGAAAATGCAGCTTTTGCAGATTCTGTATGGATTTGTACTGTAGGATTTCTGCAGAGCCTCTGAGTTCTCAATACACTGTAATTTCTCTTTGAGATTTTTTTGTTATATTCCCATGGGGTTCATAAATTAATCTCAGCCACAGTCAGAACTGGTCGAGTATTGCTGTATCAAGCAGGTTGAAAAAGACCTCTGAGATTATCAGGTCCAACCTATGACCTAGCACCACCATGTCAGCTAGACTGTGGCACTAAGTGCCATGTCCAGTCTCTCCTTAAACAAGTACAGAAGTTATACAAAACTGATAACTTCTAATTTTATATTTAGGTGTATCAGACACAAGACGTTGTGTAGGATTCTAATCAACAAAGTCCAGCATAGGTCTGAGAGATCAGGTTCAAACAGAGGCAGCTTGTGGACAAATGGACATTGCAAAAACAGTATTTTAAAACAAGTTGGATTCCCCCCCCCCAAAAAAAAATCAGCATTCTGCAAAATCAAAAGCATTTTTACTGGAAAACATCCCTTATAAGACATTCTGCCACCCAAGACATTCTCACGACCATGTAGGATTTCAGCCAAAACCTCTTATTTCTCCTAAGGAGGCTGAGAGGTGAAGAGTGTTCAAGCCCAAGATTATCTCCATAAAATAATATCAGCACTGTAATGGTTGGGTCACAGCCAGCTTCAGCAATACTGCCCTCACAGCCCTCATCCCACAGCTCAGCTTTAACAGCGTTCCAGGTGTTGCTTGAGGGTGTCCAACCACAGCTAGAAGGAGAATCTAAGAGCTTCAATTAAGTTAGAGTTGGTCTGACTCATTACACTTATAAAATTAATGAACAATAAGAAAACCGGATTTTGATTTTTTCCCCATGTTGAGGAAGGACAGGAGCTTTTTGGACCAAAGGACAGGAGCTTGTTGGACCAAATATTCAGTGTGACTCAGGACAGGGAGAGTATCCTTGCATGCAGCGCTCTGGGGCAGCAACCCTGCTCCTTCCTGTGCTGTCAGTTCTACCAGCCGTGGGTTGTTCCTCCTTCCCTGTTCCCATTGCACACTTAACTCACACACACACACACACAATTTTTCGCTGTCCTCTCCAGGTGGAGGTGCCCCTGTGGATTTTTCTAATCCCAACTCCTTCTTCCTGATAATTGTCTGTGAGGCGTGTGGAGCGGCTGCATTGACAGCCTGTGAATTTGGTGTGATGCCCATAATCAGCTTGTGAGACAGCACAGGAGGCCACCCACTGCCCTCAGGACTAGCCATCACTTAGGGCAGTCAAGGAACATTTAGAAGCCAGAGGAAGTCGGTGCAAACCAGGGCGAGGGATGGGAGGGGATGGAGCATGGCCAGGATCCTCCGCAGAGATGAACTGATGTGGGGAGTGAGGAGCAGGAGGAAAACCACAGTAGATTGGAGGAGCTGGCGATAAACTTGTTTGCTGCTTAAAAGGTTTAAATGAAGCAGCCCCTAGCTCTAAAATATGTATCTCTCTGCTCCAAAGCTCCTATTTTTGCACCTCTTCTCTTTTAATGATTCACAGATGCCAAGTCCAGATACCAGAAAAGAGTGGTAGGATCTTGGAGACTGGAAAGCTAGCCCAGCAATTCCTGCATCAAGCCCATAAATTGTTGGAGCCATTTGCCAAAGGCACAGCCTTGAGCCTTTGGTGTAGTGGAAGCAGACATGGTATGCTCTAAGGAGGCACTCAGTGCCCATCACTCTGCCTCTGGGCTCAGGTGTGCATGGCAGCTGCTGGGTCCTTGCTGACTGCCACCTTCCAAACTCCTTGTGCTCTGCAGCATTTTCTCTCTTGTTTCACTGGTGTGTCTCTGTTTCCAGTTCATCTATGCCATTTCCTTCTGGCCCAGCCCATCATCCATGTGTGGTGCTGCCTTTGTACATAGAAAACCCAATGCTGAGACAATAACCTCTTGGTTTGGGCATCAGCCCCACCATCCTCCTTTATCCATCACCTGCCAAATTAAATTTGTCTCATTATCAGCATGGGTTCCCTCTTTCTGCTCATACCTCAACTGCAATCTTGCTTCTTGCTCAAGACTACACCATTTTCTTCCCTTGAAGCTGTGGGGCTGCTGTGGTCATCCCTTCTGCAGTCATCTGGGGTATGATGCAATTTTTCTCCTTTCCTTACTCTTGCTGCTCTCTAACTTCCTTCTCCACTCGGATCCTTATTGCTTTCCCTTCCCTTAGACTCCTCCATTCTGTTCTCCTTGACTTGGTAAAGCTCCAGTTGGTAAACAGCCCAGTTTTCCATCTCTGTGCCTCCATCTTCACCTCCCAGCCCTAATGAATGAGTTTTTTCCTTCCTTCTCCTAATGCTCTTTTCTTCAGCTTGGCTGTATTGGACTCATCAGATCCAATTAGTGTTCTAATCCAGCAATCTGGTGATTGGAGGGATGAAGGATAAAGCTTCTTTGGAGCCAGTCTCTCCTTCCAAGTTGTCTTTCTAGGTCACTTGGAGCAGCCAGTTCCAACTGCAGTGATCAGGGTTGCCCCAGAGTTGAATCTCTTAAATCAGTGGAGATCTCATCAAGACAGATAATGAAGTATAGAGAACTGCTCAACAATGTTTAGGTGGTGTCATCTACCAACCCATATCCATCTTGTTCCCTGGATTCTTAATATTCTTTTATTTTATATAAATTGTCTCTCAAAATTAAGTGAAACAACTTCTTGAATTTCTCAAATGTACTTAAGAACTGACTTAAGAGGTGTAGGGTTAGACTTTTAGCAAGTGGCTCAGTTGTTGCCAACTTCAGGCATTCAAAAACCATCTCTCAGGATGCAAAAATCTTCGTAAAATGGGAAAAAATCCCAGGGATTTTTTCAAAAATTCCTGTACTTTTAAGATTTTTGTCTTGATGGACATGAGGTGAGAATTTTTGGAGACAAGAAGGAAAAGAAAACAGAAATATTGGTCTCTATGACAGTGTTTGGTGTTAGAGGCTTCAAAGTGTGGTGACATCACGAAGATTGTCCTTCTGCTGAGATAATGTTGTTGATGCTGAAAACAAAACTGGGAGCAAAATAAATAGCAGGAATTCTCAACACTTGAGGAAGAGGGAGGGAGGAAAGGCAGAGTGCTGCCAGAGGCATAGGAGAGCCCTGAGTAAGGTTTCTCTTCTATTGACAGAGTTTGGTCCTGGTTTTGTGTTGCAGGATGTTAGGAGCTGCCACAGTGTAATATATCCCTGTGTCCAGCTTCCTCTGGCTTGTTGGGATGCTCTATCAGCCAGATTGAGGAAGTGCTCTGGAGGAAAAAACTACAAGCCAGACAATTTGAAAAAGCTGGATTTTGCCCCTGAACTGGGTCACAGTGCAGGAATATGCACTGTGGATGACACCCCATCCCTGGAAGTGTCCAAGGGCAGGTTGGATGAGGCTTGGAGCAACCTGGTCTAGTGGAAGTTGTCCCTGCCCATGGCAGGGGGTGGAATGAGATGGTCCTTAAGGTCCCTTCCAGCCCAAACCATTCCATGATTCTATGGATGTCCAAAACCAGTACTGCACTGACACCTGTACTGCAAATCCGTGCCCAGAGGCCCCAGCTGTGAGGAGGAGCACTTGTCTTGCCTGAGTTGAGACATCAGCAGTGTGGATGTCTTCATCTGAGCTACATCCCTGGACACCTTTGAAGGTCAGCAGGGGTGAACAGGCACTGCTGAGGACATTTTGTGTGTGTGCCTGTAAATGTGTGTCTAGGGAGGAGAATAAAACCCCTTAAAAAGGGTCATTTCTCTGTGCTGGACTGCAAAGGGAGCACATAGGACAAAAGGAAGCAGCCTCAAAATGCACCAGAGGAGTTTTAGATTGGATATTGGGGAAAATTTCTTCAGGAAAAATGTGGTCAGGCATTGACACAGGCTCCCCAGGGCAGTGATGGAGTCACCATCTCTGGAGGGATTTAAAAGTCATGTGGACATGTCACTTGGGGACGTGGTTAGTGGTGGCCTTGGCAGTGCTGGGGGATGGTTGAACTCAATCTTAGAGGTCTTTTCCAGATTAAATAATTCTATGATTCTGTGATTCTACCATGTTTGGTGTGATGAATGCCACTGGACTCTTTGTTCCATGTTTGTACATATTACAGATCCCAGATCAGTGTCTCAGGGTGATGGTCACAATAATAATCCTGTGGTTGTTTTTTGAACAATGAATTTGCCTCAATACTGTTCTTTGGCCATTCCCTAGGAATTAAACTCCTTAAGCTCTCCTTGTTGATGTCCCTTTTGCTTCCAGTGGTCTGAGGTTGAGGAGCACCTGCTCATTGTCAGATGCTCTCCTTGACCTGTTTACTCTCATCCCACTTCATGACCTGCAGGAAAGAGTTCACAGATTGGCTAAAGCAATTTCCAAACTGTAGAAAGAAAATGCTCATTAGTTTCCTATATCTAGTCCTTGTGTTTGGAATTTGGGAGATTGGAGTTAAATCTATAGCAACATTTAATTTCATATTCACAGCAGGGTGGTGGCTGGAGATGGGGAAGTGAGTTCATCAAATTGAATCTGAAAGTAAAATGCTTCTATTACCAATGGCCTCACAGTGGTGTCTCTCCCAGACGTAAGGCTGGCTTACCCCTAAAGCCACCCATTTTAGAGTGCTCTACAGTTCCCAGAAGCATTCAGATTTGGAAAATACACATCTCAACATTTGGAAATGTAAAAAAAAAATATAATTCAGTCATTTATGAGGAGGAGGACAAATAAGACCAACCTCTTGTTCTTGTCCAGGCTAAGAATCACTGTGGCTCTCTTGGTCACTGTGGCACTAGAGTCATGTTGGCTGAGGAGAAGAGGAAGCATT